>NC_054084.1:50135135-50316797 GCF_017562075.2 Anopheles merus | reverse complement strand
TACAACTAGGTTGCGACTTGATGACTGCCTTACGTGATCGTATAAATCTACGAGGTTTGAAAATGGTACCCGTTCGATAGGTCAGTGATCGACGTATCCGTTTGCCACGCAAAGCTAGTCCGTTAGGTAGTTATAGCAGGTTGACGGATATATACGCCCCTTTTCTTAGGCGTCCAGGCATGGAAAATGGCTTCGCTGTTCTTTGGTAAATTAACCCCGATCCATCCTGCGGATGATAACAATATGTCACAGACAGTAAGATGTTCTCTAGTATACCATGTACGAGAATATTAGGGACGCATTCAACAATGAAATTTTTCTAGCCGCTCCTGACTTCAAAAGGAACACCTAGAAATCCGTGCCGAGGAGCGCCTCGTACAGCGCCGGTGCGTCCAATGTTTGGCAAATGATCGTTGGAAGCATGTTAGAAGCATAAAGAATCACGCGAATTGAATCTGGACCTTCAACAAAATCTAATCGTCTCCTAACACCCGAAGTAAGGTCATACCCCTTTTCAACAGATAGATCCTAGGTCGGATAATCTGTTTTGGGAACTGTAAGAACAATCTCCTCCGTGGTAAGAAGATCCAGTATTTGATCGGGCTGAACAACACCGGGTGTATCGTAGCACCATTTGGAATTGATGTACTTTTCATTTTTCTCGTTCAATGTAAATATCGGTAATGGTGCGTCACTTCTTTGTGTCACTGAGAAATGATCAAACAATTCTCCCTTTTCCTTCTCAAAGGTAAGACCAATGTGACCGAGAAGTGTAGGCTGCTTTGAATCTTTTGTAGCATTTTTCTGTTCACGTCGCAGTTTTTCGTTTGCCTGTTTTATGTAGCGCTCTTGTAATCGTTTCATTCTTAAGAAAAGCCGATGGTCAGACGGCCGCAAAATTGGAAACTTAAGCATTCTTATGGTAGTGCCAGGCCATGGACTTGCCGTTGCCTTTTGAATCAAATCTGTCGCTTGAACCTTGCATAGGTCAGAACGAAGTAAAGCATTAAATAGTGTGCTTTGCCAACATTCGTGCAACCAACCAAATATACGTCTCCTCGAGTTCCCCAAACATTGTGGATTTTCGTAATTAACTCCTCTACTCCGTATCCTGTGCTGGCTGATATGAGCGAAACATGTTTAATGTTATTCCTAGAAAATCCAGATTCAATAACGCTTCTCGTTAAACATTGTCGTACGTTCTCCAGGTAGCCAGCACTGTCCTGCGGCAAAAGATCGACTTTATTGCCTACCACGATGATGGGTCGTTGCACTCCCAAAATCTCAGAAAGCCCAGGCCATATGGAACATGGAAAATCCAGAACATCTACAAGCAGCACAGCAAGAGCTTTCTTGTTTTTATCGAAGACAGAATTCCTATATAATCGTTGGCCGAAACTGTAACATTTACAGCAACATTGTAGTGTTTTTAGGAAAGACACCGCTGGCAATTAGTTGTCTGTGCAGGAAATAAACAAAATTATCATGAATGAAAACATTAAATAGCATTTTCATCACTAACATTATACGCCTGAACCATCTATGGCGTATATTTGAGATAAACATGCAGTGTTCCGTACAATCTATCTTCTGATTCTATTAACTCACCAACAGCTGTTCTTTCGATTTCCTTTGAACAATTGACCAGGTAATAGCCCGGAATGCTTGATTCGATGCAGTGTAGCAAAGCACCGCATCCACCACAAGGAATTGTAGAGGCAGGTTCATTCGGATCAGGTGTACCGTAAAATGATGTAACATTTTCTTCAGTTTCGTCGTAATATTCAAAATCTGACATCCATTCTCCTGTAGATAATTTTCCATTAGGCTCTTGTATCGAGTTTTGGTGTGTTTTCACTTGTAAGGTGAGATGCTGGTAAGGCAATTGATGTGTAGATGGACGGTCTGCAATTTCGACACACGATTCGTAGCAATCTGATCGTTCATCACGCGGTGGGGTTTGCAGTTGCTTTAAAACTAAAGCAAACGGTTTCACAGCAGACGTTTTTTTGAACTCATTTTGTTCGTACTTTTTTAACTTAGATTCTAGTATCTTGTTTTGCTTATAACCCAATTTTAATTGATGTTTTTCTATGAAAGAGCTATACAACAGTTGTCTTCCACTTGCTATAGAGTGTATCCGTGTTATTTACATCAGTCGAAATAAGAGTTTTCGATTGATTCACTAATCTACGGTTTAGATTCAATTGACAATATCTTAATCCTGCCACACTTTTCCATTTGAGCAAATCAAATGCTGGAAAACTTCTTAACATTTTGCAAGTCCTCACATGTGCGTTCGAATTGATACAATAACAAATAATATATTCCCAAGAAGCAAAATCCATCAAAACACCGATTGTTGTATAAATTGACATTTGTCAAATCGATTTCCCAACCAACAAAAAAAAACTTCCATACACCCAATATGCACGAGGCCACAAGAGTGACAAATGCCGCTGGACGGATTATCAAGCTTGCGGATTGAAATGGTGCGGATTACCGAGCGTGAACAGTACAATCGGTCCCCGAGATACACGGAACCTCTTATCGTGTGTTTACATTAGCCCTCTCGAACTAGTGTTGGGAATTCCGTTAAAATAAAGGAACGGAACGGAACTGGTTTATTTTGGAAAATGAATTTTGAGTTGTTTTTTTTTGTTTCGCTTACCGCAATAAATAATCTTGTGAGCATGTGACAGAGCGCAAGCAACACAGGCTGTGTACGAGAACTACACTGAGACTGCAGGTGAGAGATGGCTGTGAGAGAATTGACAACTAGTTTCTCACGCCGGTGTATGTAGAAGCTCCGAAAAGCGCCGAGATGAGACTTTAAAATGCTGTTGGAAAAATCCATTTAATCGCTAAAATAAAGTCAAAAAAGTTTCTTTTACCTTTTAATAATATTTCTACGATTATTAGACTGCAAAAAGCAAACTATAATGATCGTACGCTATAAACTGCCAATTTAATTTTCTCAGCTCCATCGTTCTTTGCATGCTGAGGAGATGTCTCTCACCGAAAATGCTGTCACTCGCTGTCAAAGTATGCTGTCAGTTATTTTCTTAGCTGCTTTCTCGGTGAAACGCTCTCATGCAGCAAGCAACAACCGGACCTGTTGTGTCCGCACAAATTCAACATAAAGACGGTGGTGTACGGCACAAACATAATATATATTTAACAACTATCTTTGGTATATGTAATACAATAAACACACGCACGTAATGCGGGGAGAGGACAACTGGTCCTGCTCGCGCCGCGATCCTCACTGAGGACCTCACCGGATGACAGCCCTGCTGTCAACGGCGAGCCCTCAGGGTGAGGCAGCGGTCTGTCCAAAACAGGACCACACCGGTTTTTGAAAAGAACGGAACGCACGAACGATAGCACCTTGCTAACAATATTGAAGCGGCAAAGAACAAAACGGGATGTAATGGAAGGAAAGAACGAAATCAACAGAACGGAATTAACAGAAAAAAACGGAAAGAACAAAATGAACGGAACGGAAAGAAAGAAATGAACGTAACGAAACAGAATGAACGGAACAGCCAACTAAAAGAACTTTTACTAGGTTTGAGCCGGAACGGCCAACACTATCTCGAACCTTTCGAAACTGAGCTACTGGATTCCCGCAAGTGATGGAAAACCATCCATCGAATCCATCATACCCTCAACTCCATCAAAGTCAAGGACCGTAAAGATATCAGGTCAAGTTATAAGCCCGTTTTGACAGCTAGGTGGAAGAAGAATCGACGAAGAAAACTGACAGTTAGTTTTCCGTGTTTAGCGAACACTTCAAGTTCTCGAAGGAAAATTTCCATTTTAAATCACGGGCTGTGTTCTAAAGGCCGGGCTACATTGATCGTACTCGCAAGTGTAATTTTTATATTCACTAGCGCATCTGGCGGCGACCAGCGCAAGCTAGTGGGTATAATTTAATTGCCAAAATTATTCATGCTTGGTGTCTCATCAAGTTTCGACCAGGCTACCTGTTTGCCGTAGGAAATGTTGATAAACGTCCATAAATTGCAACAAAGTAGGCCGTAATTGTTGTTGTTGGACAAATCGTCATTCATACAAAGCGCTGGGCAACATTTTTCCCCATCTTCCATTCTCTATCCATCATTGGGTAAAATTATAGCCTCGTCGACCCAAAACGTTTTTTGACAGATAAATTATGCCAGCATTTAGCTTCCACCCGTCACCGCTAGATGGCGTACGCGTTCACAAAAAATATACTACGGAGTACGATCGATGTAGCCCGGCCTTAATAAACTATAATATTTACCCAAATTGATCTCCACCAAATATTGACCATGCAAAACGTAAACAATCCATCAATACATATACAAGCGGAAAACCATCTGTCAAAATCGGAGCCCAGGGGGGGGATCGCCAAAAGCGCTATAACTAGGCCCTACCCGCAAATTTCCGTTAAATGCCTTCTTATCGCCTTGTAATCGCCGGCGAATTGAAGGCGATCAGCAGTGCATTTAGCAGTAATTAAATGCCTTTGAAATATGTCAATGAAAAATTTCGCTTTTAATTTGAAATTTGAAATTGCAACTGTCAAAGAAAACCTTACAAGCGTCTTCAGCACTGCACTGTTGTAGTGTTCCCAGATATGAGCGTGAGATTCGATAGCACGATTTACGTGTTATGTTCTCTTGCGTTAAGCTCTGAGCTATTTCACTTTATTAAAGATAGTCTACATTATTCGGTTGTTAAATACCAACTCATTGAAAGGTAATAATATATCAAACTCATTTCGATAACTAAAATAAAAGGAAAAATGAGATACATATTTCTCCATCCTGATAATGAACGGTGAACATAGTGTAATTATTATGTTTTTTTAAAAAAGTATTATTTTAATTTCGCTTCACATAAATTTGTTTCAAGTAATTATAGTAAGAAAAAATTAATTTAAAAAGAAATAAACGCAAAAAAAAAGATCATAAAAATCTGGATTTGAACACACGCTTTCTCGGTTCGGAACCAAAAGCGTTGTCACTGCTCTATTTGGCAGTTACATTGGTATAGGTGCAAATTCAGTATATAAACAAACTAAGATGGCGGCAAGCTATCTGTTCTCCTTGAATCAAAAAGTTGAAAGATTTCGAAGAGAACCGTTACAGCCGTGAAAGTTTCGGTTGAAATCTTTATTCGCCTTCTAAGGCGACTAAGGCCTTAAATGCCTTCTGAATGCCTTCAAAGCCGTTTAATGCTGGTAGGGGGGTAACTGTACCAGTTTTCGGCACACTAGTGCAGCAGTTTCACAAAAACTGCTCACAAATAAACATTTTTTATTATTTTTCATGAAAGTGATGTTATTCTGGTTGATAAACTATCATAATATGTTACACTATTTTTTATTTGCCGGTTCAAAGCCCTTTTTCATAAATACAGTAGAACGTCGATTATCCGGGGGCGGGTTAACCGGCGGGCGGCTTAACCGTGCGCATAAATGTGACAGCTGTTCAAACGTACGGCGAACATTTGCAGCCATAGTCAAGTGGGCAACCAGTTTGTTGTGCAGCTTTGTAGTGTCTAGTGGAATTTTCGAAATTCATTTTTGTTCATGAACAGCTGTTAAACCTATAGTTATTGATTAAAATAATATTCTACTAACGATTAATCGATTGATTCAAGGTGAATTAATCATAAAACTAGTGGATTTTATAATTTTTATATGAATTTGACATTTCTTGGACCATTATCCGTGCAAATCGATTAACCGGCAACCGTCCGGTCCCGAGCTGCCCGGATAATCGACGTTCTACTGTATTTGCTAATTTTAGCATCCCATCTCAAGTCCCGGGGACATTGATCATAATCACTGGTGTAATTGCAATTTTCACTAGCGCATCTGGCGGCGGCTGGTGGAAGCTATTTTGGCCATCGATAGACAAGACCATTCCCTTGTCGGACTCAAAATTTAGTAGTATTTTCATCGTTTTTTGACGCGGTGGCTGAAATACGTGTGTAACACATATAACATGTGTATTACAAAACTTTTCCAACCCGGCTTAAGTAAAAATTACGGAAAAATAACGTATTTTCTGAATCGGTTTGAATTTTGTGCCAAAATACTTCGGTCAGCCGCCGCCAGATGCGCTAGATAAATCGAAATTACACTAGCGATTACGAACAATGTACCTGTACCTTAAGGCCGGGGGTCACTGTCCGTACTCGCTAGTGTAAAGGCCGGGCTACATTGATCGTACTCGCAAGAGTAATTTTTATATTCACTAGCGCATCTGGCGGCGACCAGCGCAAGCTAGATGTGGGTATAATTTAATTGCCAAAATTATTCATGCTTGGTGTCTCATCAAGTTTCGACCAGGCTACCTGTTTGCCGTAGAAAATGTTGATAAACGGCCATAAATTGCAACAAAGTAGGCCGTTAATTGTTGTTGTTGGACAAATCGTCATTCATACAAAGCGTTGGGCAAAATTTTTCCCCATCTTCCATTCTCTATCCATCATTGGGTAAAATTATAGCCTCGTCGACCCAAAACGTTTTTTGACAGATAAATTATACCAGCATCTAGCTTCAACCCGCCTCCGCTAGATGGCGTACGCGTTAACAAAAATTTCACTACGGAGTACGATCAATATAGCCCGGCCTTTAAGGCCTCGCTACACGACCCGAAAGCTCGAGGTGAAAATTCAAAATTCTGAAATCTTCACGTCAAAAAGTTTACGGGTCGTGTAGCCGCGTTTTGTGTACCATCGTGCACACAAAAACCACTGTCATATGAAGCAAGCGAAAACTTGTGAACAACTTTCGCCAAATGAATATACAGGCGGTCCCCGACATACACGGTTAATGGGGACCGAAAACGGCCGCAAAATACCACGTATCTCGAATTTCCGCGTAAGTCGAATCTCGTGATTTCCAGCCAAAATATTCCTAATTTTCGTGCAATTTTGCAAGTAGGGGGTGGTTTTAGCCACCAAATTAATTGTTTGATATATTTCTACTGAATTGAATAGTTTTAAATCTTTTGAAATGGTATTTCACATTTGATCAATACGGAAATTATTTGGTATTTCACAATGGATGTGTCAAATCAGTACAATTTGCTCAAAGAACTGTCAAATTTGGAAAACCGCGTATCTCCGAATCCGCGTATAAGAGGTACCGTGTATCTCGGGGACCACCCCGTAGATACTCATTAAATGTGTAAAGAGTGGTTGACTGCCGGATTATACGCGTGACAACACAATTGTTTAGCTGTGATAATGATCTTATTTTTCCTTTTCTTCTTCTTCTTCTTCTTCTTCTTTGGCGAGTGAGGATGTATCACCGACAAACCGACGTGACACTGATGTTACAAAAGTGTCCCACACGAAAGTACTGTCATTTACCAGTGAGGCGAACACTTCTGTCAAAGCAAGGATAATGTATTTAGAAGGTTGATTTTTATCGCTTTTGCTGGGCGA
Organism: Anopheles merus; assembly: GCF_017562075.2. NCBI lineage: Eukaryota > Metazoa > Arthropoda > Insecta > Diptera > Culicidae > Anopheles > Anopheles merus. The sequence continues at coordinate 50,309,348 of NC_054084.1, read as the reverse complement.
CATTGTGGGGGACATCTGTCACTCTCTGCATACAAATTTCATTACCCCGCACCAACCCTCCCCGATTTTTATACCGGAGCCCCCGGAAGAGAAATGTCAAGTCGAGAAATGTCATTTTGCTCTGAACAATCACCTTGTCATTTATAACACCTTGTGTCAAAGTAAGCTCTGTTCACTGCTGCTTCGATGTAAACAACTTTTCTAAATACAAATTGCGAAGGAAGTGTGAGAGCGTTTCTACATACACCGCGACTGCAGCTGAGAGATGGCTGTGAGAGAATTGACAACCGGTTTCTCACGCTGGTGTGTGTAGAAGCTCTGAAAAGCACCGAGATGAGACTTTTAAAATGATGTTGAAAAAATCCATTTTAATCGCTAAAATGAAGTCAAAAAAGTTTCTTTTACTTTTTAATAATATTTCTACGATTATTAGACGGCAAAAATGCAAACTAAAATTGATCGATCGCTATAAACTGCCAATTCATTTTTTCTCAGCTCCATCGTTCTTTGCATGCCGAGGAGAATTCTCTCACCGAAAATGCTGTCAGTCGCTGTCAAAGCATGCTGTCAGTTATTTTCTCAGCTGCATTCTCGGTGTATGTAGAAACGCTCTGAGGCACGATTTTGTGAGAATTATTTGACAAAACACCCAGGAAAATCATTTTATAAGTTTCCAAATCAATGCAAAAGATGTGAGAACTACATAAAACAATACGCATTAGAATTTGCGAAGAAAAACAAAAAGGGGATTTAGCAGTTTCTTCTCTGTGTCAGTGTAGTAAGCGAATCATTATAGAGATGGCGCTAGTGTTTAGCGTATTTTCATTTGAAATAAGGAGACAACTTTTGAAGCTCATTTTGTTCGAAGTGTCACATCGGTTTGTCGGTGGATGTATTCCCTTACATTTGACGTTTCAAATGTACAGGCGTCCCCCGAGTTACAACCCCCTCGAGTTACGACGATTCGCAGATACGACGATTTTGATTTGGATAGTTTAATGTCGTCATTGACAAGAAATTGATGTATTTTTTTGAATTTCTGGGCTGCTAACCGTTATACACATATTCCTAAAGATTGCACAACTATCCGATCTTGAATATCTATATCGTGTAAACAGATTTTGGAGGAAAATTAATACATTATTTTAAATAAAATAAACGATTACATAATTTCCGACTCTTCAAATTTGGTTATAAACTTTATATTCACAGATATTCGATGTACAACTATTTCGACTAACGCGTTGCTTTGGGCCATTTTTTTCGGTCCCAAATACAGTCGTATCTCGGGGGACACCTGTATTCAGAGTTTTACCCACTCTTTATTTTAACCTGACATTTGTTTTTTTTTGTTATTTAGTTATTTTTGTTTTGAATTTATTTTTGTCTTTCTGTGCTATTTTGTTTGTATTTTTTTAAATTTTTATTTGATTTTCCTTCATGAATTTGGTAATTTTTTTAAATTTCATATCCTGATTTTTGTTTCCATCTTTCCTTTAATCTGTCAAATGTTATGTCTCCTCTATTTGTTTCGTATTTTTTGCAGTTAAAAACCATATGCCGCTCTGTGTTTTGTGTTTGGCATATTTGGCACACTCCTGATTCTACTAATTTCATTTTGACCAGCCAAAATGATGACAGGTCGTGTCCAGTTAACAATTTGTTTATTGTTCTAACTTCTTCTGGGTATATGTCAATATCTTTCTCGCACGGTATCATTTCAAATTTCTTTGAAATGCCTGGAATTTTTCTCCTTTGTTTTGACATTGTTCCTCGTACCAGATTTTTGTTTTCTTTATCATTTCTATTTTGTATCTTTCATACGCATCTACCAATCTTATTTGTTTTCTGTTGTTTTATTTGATATTGTCCCTTCTTTAGCTAATCTATCCGCACATTCTTTTCCATGTATTCCTACATGTGCGGGTATCCACCATATTTTTGCCTTTGATCTATTTCCTATTTCTATTATATTATACATCGTTTCTTCAATTTCTTCCTCATCTTTGGCTTTTTTCAGGATATCATAACTATCCGTGTATATTGTTGGTTTCTCCATCTTTAATTCTTCTGCCATTTTCATAACTATTTAAATTGCTGTCAGTTCTATGATTGCTATACATGCTTCGTTATTTGCTTTAATGCTACATTTCCATTTATGTTTTTATCTGCAGCCACTATAGCAAAATCATCCGTGTACTGTATTAGCCTAATTTTTGGTATTTTGTGTATCCTACTATGTATTTTTCTCGTATAAATATTAAATAATGTTGGGGACATCACGTCACCCAGTGGCATTCCATCACTGACTAGTTTTTTGATTATTTTTTTTATTACATTCTAATTCTATGGTCCTATTTTTAAAAATTGACTAATCCAGGTTATTATTTGGCTATTCATGTTTGTCTTGACGAGTTCTTCTATCAGTATTTTAAGTTTTACGTTATTATATGCGTTTTCTAGGTCTGCAAAGATAATACCTATTTTTCTCTTTTGTTTTTTCTTTTTTTGTATCTAGTTCAGTAAATAGTTTGTGCACATTTGGGTTGATTTATTTTTTCTGAAACCAAAAGACCTGTCTGGGAGTATTTTATTTATCGCACAGTGTTTATTTATTTTTTTTTAGGACTGCCGAATTGCCTACTTTCATAATCGTATTGATTAATGATATGAATCTATAATCTTCTACTTTTGTTTTGTCTCTGTTTGGTTTTTGTATTGCTATAGATTTTATTCTTTTTAGCTCTTTTTTTATTTTCCCTTATTCCACATCTCGTTTATTTCGTCCCTTATAATTTCTTATGTTTCTGGGTTAATGTTTTTCAGCATTTCGTATGTTATTTTATCTATTCATGGAGCTGATTTTTTTCTTTTTGTTTCGAATTTTTTGCCTTCTTCGTCTCTTCTTCGTCTATCAGCTTGTTTTTGTTTATAAATTCAGGTATGTTTATTGATTCAATATCTATTTTTTCATTTTTTCCATATGTTTTTCTGAGAAGTTCTCTCGCCGATTCTTCGTTGTTATGGATTATATTTTCTTCTCTTATCATTTCTTGCTTACCATCTAACTTTTTAACTAGCCTCCATAGTTCCTTTGTCATGGTGTTTTTGTTTATTTTTCTATTGACTTTTTGTAGAAAAATAGATTTTTCTTTTTAGTACTGCTTCATTTTTTTGTACTCTATGGCATCTTTTATATTTTTTGTATTGTTGTATATTGTTCTTGCTGTATTTCTTTTTTTTTTCCTTTTCACATCTACAATGCGGTCATTTTGAGTTTACGGGCTCCTGTCTAAAAGATTTCGGATGAGATTTCAGCTCTCGAAGCTAAAATCTTTTTGACGTAAAGTTTTCGCCTGGCCCTCCCTTTTGACCGAAAACTTTTTGACATTTCGATTCATGTAGCGAGGCCTTTAAGATTGAAAAAGTACATGCTTCGGCACATGGTGTAAATAAAACAAATGCCAGCTCAATAGTATCGCTAAACATGTCAACACCTGGTCCCTAACCGTTCAAATAGACATGGAGCAACCACGTCTCGCGCGACAAAAAGTTGCTCAAAATTTTACTCCGCGTAGATCAAAGTTGCTCATTTTACCCAGTCAACCTGCTTGTTTTTTTGTTTGAAAATATAAAAAATAAGTTAAAATGTGCTAAAATACATCTTTTGAGTTTTAGATTAACCCTGTTGCAGGCAACCGGCTACCCGTGTAGCTAAATTATCATTTAGCTCATCATTGTAGCTCATTTATCTGATTCTAGGAATCCGATTGACTTGAAATTTGGCATATGTGTGTAATCTACAGCCATCTCTCTAAGGATTTTGTTTGCAGAATTTTTTGAGTATAATTAACCTGTTTTTAGAATTATTTTTTACTATACCCCTATTCCACGCATCCGGGCTACACGGGTAGCCAGAGACTTTGGAGGCTTATAACTTTTGAAAGCGTAATCCAATATCGATGCAATATTCTGATGAAAATTAAATAAACTATTGCAGTTTCTATAACTTTGCATAGATTGGTTCAACTCGCTACCGTTTTTAGTAATAGGTTTTAAAAATTGACAGGTTTTTTTTAATTACAAAATGTAAAAAATATGTTTTCAGTTGCATTTTCAATTTTCATGGCAAAATAGCTCTAATAGTTTTAAGAACTGTAATAGTGGTGGGAGCTCGGAATCTGACCTACCCGATTCCGATTCCATGTTTGGAATCAATTTCGGAGCCGTTTCCGATGCTGGAATCGATTCCGATTCCGGAGTCGATTTCGGAGCCGATTCCGGAGCCGATTCCGAAGTTGGTTCCGTCACCGATTCTGGAGTTGGTTCCGATGCCGGTTCTGGAGTTGAGTCCGGAGCCGATTCCAGAGTCGACTCTGGAATCAATTCCGGGATCGGCTGCGAAATCGATTCCAGGATCGGATCCAGATCGTCTCCGGAATCGGAATCGACTTGGGAATCGCAATTTGCGCCGGTAACGGAATCAGGCTTGAATCGAGAAATGGAGTCAGCTCCGGAATGTGAATTAGTTTTTGAATTGAAATAAGAAGTGTGGGAAGCCAATTCCGGAACCGATTCCGATTTCGGAGCTGATTCTGATTCCGGAGCCAAATACGATTCTGGAGCCAATTCCAATTCCGTAGCCAATTCCGATTAAGGAGCCGATTCCGATTAAGGAGCCAATTCCAATTACGGAGCCGATTCCGGAACCAATTACTGAACTAATTACGGAGCCGATTCCGGAACCAATTACGGCGCCGATTCCGGAATCGATTCCGGAAACCCTACTATCCGGAATCGATTTCAGAAAACTTCGGAGCTAGCCGTAATCGATTCCGACGAAATCTTGATTTTCCCTATAACTAAACTGTATGTTACACGTCTTGCATACATTTTTCAGAATTTTTCTATGAACCATAAAAAAGATAAAGGAGTTTTGATTTGAATGAAAACCGTTACAACACACCTGTCATAATAATTTTATAAAATGCACATTTGCGACAAATGCAAAAACTTCATAAAATGGTATCTAAATAGTATCATCGAAACCCCTGTAATTTGACACTATAGCCGTGTGAGAGTTCAAAACTGCCAAAGTTTACACTATTATAAATGACATGAAACACATTTTTTATCTCTACATTAGCGAAATTTATTCATTACCATATTTAATAAAAAAAACTATGATTCGCTTACATTCACAATACCATACGAAATTAACGTTTTTTCCATGTGTACTTCCTTCGGGCACCGGCTTGACCAGGCTTCTTACGTTCTCGACGACGATAGTCACGAGTTAGCAAACCAGCTTAAAAAGTAGACTTATGTTCAGTAAATAATTCAAAACTATTTCAAAGAATAGGGAAAATAACTAAAAAGGGGAATACTTACCAACACGCATTCTAGCAATCTGATCCTCGTCGACAAAACTACGTAATGCCATCGCAATACCCCAACGCACAGCGCCTGCCTGTGATGACGGCCCGCCACCAGAAACGTTAGCAGTAACATCAATTTTTCCATACATTTTAGTAAACAGCAGAGGGAAAAGAACCTAATGAAAAAATGATAATTTTCTATTAGAACCATATTGATTTCAGTGGAACACATTTTTTCAAGAACCAGAATATATATCGTACATTTGGACAATCTACGACGAATCCTTTTGTGTGTATTAACTTTCCTTAACCCAATTCTTGGCATTCGGCTACCAGGGTAGCAAAATCGATTTTGATTGCTTATTCATCAGATTCTAGGAATCCTATTGACTTGAAATTTGGAATGTGTATGTAAACATATTACAGCTGTCTTACTTTGAAAAGTTTCGTCGATTTTTTTTTTTTAATACATTATTTTTAGAATATTTTTTTTTGCAATACCCATACATTCCAGGTAATCGGGCTACCCGGGTTGCCTGTGAGTTTGTTGATATTAGTGGCTTGTATCGCATACCATTTCGATTGCGATTGAAATCGAAATCCGATGAACAAAAGTTCATTTTGAATGAACAAAATTCACTTTAGCATCGCATACGGATTGTTAATTCGATCGTAATCGAAATCGAAAAGTCAGTTTCGACAAGTAGACAAATCCTATGTAAAACATCGAGCAGTCGACAATTTTGTCGACAATTGGTATCGCGTACGCGTATAGAACGCGCTCTTTATCGATCGAATTCATTTCGACTAGGTAAGGGGTAGTCGAAATCTTTTGGATAATCTGATTTCATTAGTGTTGGCCGTTCCGATCCGAACCTAGTAAAAAAGTTCCGTTCTTTATGTAGGCCGTTCCGTTCCGATCCTTTATACAAAATCGTTCCGTTCCGTTCATTCCGTTCTTTCCGTTCTTTCCGTTCATTCCGTTCCGTTCCGTTCATTGCATTCATTCCGTTCCGTTCCGTTCATTTCGTTCTTTCCGTTTATTCCGTTCCGTTCAATCCGTTCTTTCCGTTCACTCCGTTCCGGTCTTTGCCTCTTCAATACTGTTTGCAAGGTGCTATCGTTCGTGCGTCCCGTTCTTTGAAAAAACCGGTTTTGTCCGGCTGTTGCTTGCTGCATGCAAGATAACTGTTCACTCTTTCTCGCACACAGTATGTGTTGCCTGTGCACTCTCCCATGCTCACAGGAATATTCATCGCACTTCGTCGCGTATCGTTTATAAAAATCGTGATAAGCGAAACCAAAAATGGTGTTGCATTTGGTATTCTGGTGCAATTTGTAACATCTATTATACTTTTTGTTATAATTTAGCTTGTTTTAACTAGACAAATAACTATTAGGGTAAGTGTACCAATTGTGGCAATAGCACCAATTATGGCTATAACGAACACTGTTTTTGCTCTAAAACAGTCTTTTTGCATTCTAAAACCACGGAAGGATTTTTCTTTTCAAATATGAACATTTTAACACATTTGTGCTTCATTAGTTCCATGCTGGTCACTTTCATTTGTTAAATATCACCCTTTTAAAATGTGTTGACAAGATTTTGGTATCTCTTACCATTTTGCTAAGAGGAGCACTGTAGGATATTAGCGATTTTCAAGCACCTAACCATAATTTCATCTCAAAATCATCATTTTGGTGCAAAATATTAGTTATTTAACGACTACGCATCAAAATTCACCAAAATTTCATCGAAAGTATGCCTTTTTTCTGTACGTCCATAATTGGTACAACTAACCTTCGGTGTACCAAATATCGCAGTATGCTATGGATGCTTTGTTGACAACTGTCGTTTTGGTCGTTGTGCGTAGTTTACAAGTGATCAAATTGGGGTTTCTCGTTGTTATTTTCGCAATATAAAGTGTTATTTTGTGTTTTAAGCATCATTTTCTTGTAAAGTGTTCAAATCAGTAATCAGTGGAAAAGTCAGTATAATGAAATCGAACCAGTTTCACCAAAATAATACAGCTTTGAATGACTTTCATACGAAGAAAGCGAAATCTGAAGCCGCTCGTGTCGCCTTATTGCCAAATACGCTTTTGTTCTTCCCTGATCGATAGTTAGTGCTAGTCTTGGCTAGAAGTATCTTGGTCAGAAGATAGTTGAAATATGGATACGATTCTTTATTTAAACAAATTCGAACAGACCACCCTGATTGTCTGTGCTTCTCTTCGTATCGCGCTGAAACGGGTGGCTGGCTTCGGTATAGCTTCCAGGTGATGTGAAAGATTGTCAGGTGTGTGTCCAAGTACGGTGTCAAAGGTGTACGAAAGTATTTTTTTATGATTAGCCACATCAATTGTGCGATTAATTGAGCGTGGATATCAATACAACCAGTGTTAGAAAACGGACATTTTAAAATGTTAATTTTACGTATTTAATGGTGGCTACATGCATTATATTGGTGCAGTGAACTTATTTTTACTTGATTTCAGTTAAAACAATGTCACAAAGTAATTTTTGGTGTAAATATCCACGAGTTTTGGCCTACAACCACAATTGGTACAGCTATGGCGAATTGCTAGGAACACTATAGCCATAATTGGTAACTTGAGATGCAATTTTTAATCGTAATTTTCTGTTGTTTCGCTGAACATTGAGTCAAAATAAAAAATACTCTCGTGTTCTACACATTGTAGGCTACATAAAAACATAAAAAAGTTTAAAATTTTATCCAATACTTATTTTTACAGGCGTAAAATCGGTATCTTGATAACATATTGCAGCCATAATTGGTACACTTACCTTATAAAATTTAAATCTGCACTCATATGGCAGGACGGGTTGGAAAAGATGTATTATAATATGCGAGTATGAACAACGAAAAATAAAGTGTATTTATTTTTGTAAGCCACGATATCCACTTGATCTTGGCACTTGGCATGATTCTTATATTTGGCCATTCGATTCGAAGCATTCTGTTCCATTCGACAACCGTTTGAGTGCCGTGATCTTGTAAACGATTTGTGTGAAAAATAAACTATTTTTGTTTTAAATATTAAGTGAAATTCAAATAATTAGTCAATCTCGTGATACAATCGTCAACTCGTACCACTCAATAACAACGGCATGGGTAAAAGCCTCGAATGGATCTTGCCCCCATACGCTGGGATGATTATCCTGCTATGGGCATTTAATAAGTTACTGATAGCCAAGCCATTTACTGGTACAGGAAGGCTTTGACCAAAAATGGTCGTCGAATCTAAAAGTATAAAAAATGCTAGATAATAAATGCATGCTTTATATTAGTACAGCTGGTACAGTTTAGTGGGCATAGATTGAACCCATCTAAATTTGGTGTCAGATATGATTTCAGATTTAAGAAACGCCTTTTCATATCCTGTAATAAGTGCCAAACCCACCCACCCCCCCCCCCCCACCCCATGACAATTTGGCTTCTAAGCTCTGGGTCGGTACTTTTGCACCCCAGGTTCATGTTCCGTTCTTTTTGAAAAATACACTAGTTCCGTTCCGTTCCTTTTTTTTAACGAAATTCCCAACACTAGATTTCATTCAAATTTTATAGAAAAATAATTTCAAAATTCATGCAAACATGAAAAATACCAGTGGAAATATTATTTGCAGAACAGTAATGTATTGATTGAGACAACAATTAAGGAATAAAAATCTGTTTAGAAATACTGATTTTTGTTGTTATGTTAATCTGCAGCGTTTTGTTGTTATGTAAAAATATGCATGTATACACCTATGCTTATGTTAATATACATGAACATATACATATATATGTACATATGAGAGTATATTACCCTACGTTGTGTTTCTACATTTACACCGTCTTACGATCCAGCAGAGAGAGAGCATGCCGGAAACGGTAGCTGTCAAAAAACCACATGCAATGCTGACAGCTGTCAGTTGCCTGCAGTCACCCAGTGTACAAAAATTCAAATATATGACGCTAAACATCACGGCCCCCTAAATTTTCCAAAAATTTACATTCCTTTAGACTTCTCCCACCTCAACGATCCTAGCTAGCGGCCACTCGCACGGGTTAACGTTGTCTTCCTTCAGAATAACCATCTGGCCGACAATTACGCGTTGAGGGGCGGGAACCCGTTGATTGTTGTTATGCAGCTCACACAAGTACTCCGTCTTCCACCGCTTCCATTGACGTTGGACAAGTTGTTGTAGTAGTTGGTACTTGCGGACTCGATTTTCAGGAACATCCAAGAGATCGTTGTCAGGAAGGGCCAACAATGCTGTCCCAATGAGGAAATGATCCGGTGTTAAAACATTCAACTCTAAAGGGTCCTCTGATAATGGAGTTAATGGGCGGCTAATCATTTGTCCCTCGATCTGCACTAACACAGTCGTCATTTCAGCAAACGATAAACGTTGTTGGCGTGAGAGTCTTCGCAGAGTCCGTTTGGATGACTTGAACGCCGCTTCCCACAAGCCTCCAAAATTGGGTGCCCGTGGAGGTATGAAATGCCACACAATGTTGTTCATGGCAGACGCTCCATGCACTGCCTCCATATGGCGGGAATCGTTCACCAGGCGATATAATTCACTAAGTTCAGTGTTTGCGCTACGGAAATTCAGTCCATTATCGGAATAAACCTTTGCAGGGAGACCTCTGCGAGATACGAATCGACGAAACGCTGCTAGAAAAGCCGGTGTGGATAGATCTTCAACTAGTTCCAAATGAACCGCTTTTACTGCAAAGCAGACAAATACTGCTACGTAAGATTTCTGTGCAGCTGCCCTACGATGCACAGGTTTAAGATAAAAGGGGCCGCAATAGTCTACACCTACTACGGAGAATGGGCGTGATGGTGTAGAATATACGTTTGTCTCAGACGGCCACCAACGCGCAGTAAACCATTGGTATCGATGTACGGTTCGTTGGCAGAAAGAAATGTATTTTCTCCTGGGCTCTCTTCTCTTTTAAACGTTTTCCAACGTAAATAATAAGCGGTGAATTTTAACACTCGCCAATAGCAAGAGAACCGCTTTAACCAATCTACTGATTCAAGGGATGCTGTAGCAACGGTTAACTTCTTTCGCTCCAATACTTCCTCAGAAGGCACCTCCAACAAATTATTTCCTCTCCACTCTTCTTGTGATGAACTGATGATGATGATGATGATGATGACAAGTCTCACCTCTTACCCCAACACAGGTTTGAGAAGGACGGAAGTATCTTTACGATAATATTACTTTAAGGTAGTTTTTGAATAAAATAAAAATTTACGAGCAAGTGGTGGCATCGGACGTCATTCAAAAGAATCCACCAAGTCATACACACACCCAAGACGACCGACGTAGTTTCAGAAAAAACGGATCAACTCCATCGAACACATCAGGACATAACTGCGACATGCATATGGCCAGTTCCACTGGTGCCACACCGGCTCCAGGGCACTACCTTCCGAAGCAGCAGAACCTAATGTATTGGAAATTATCAGGACACACTGCAACATGCATATGGCCAGTTCCGCTGGTACCAACGATGGCACCAGGGCACTACCTTCCGATGCAGGAGAACCTAATGCATCTGGAATTGGCCACTTACAATCATCAATGAGCGAATCTCGCTGTGACCTCGCAGACATGCAGACAGCAAGCTCTCCCAAACTAAATCCGATTGTCCACTTATACGCGTGCGTGTCTAAAACTTATGTTGTCTCTTTCTTATAATTTTTTTCTAATTTGTTTTCATATGTCAAGAAAAATCTTATCATCATCATCAAACTCATGATGACAAGTGCAGTTGTACATAACATAGTGACATAGGACTTCTACACAAATATGACATTACACAGTTTGTTTAACATATGCCGCACACCTACGTTTGAAGTCTGGCAAGTTACTCGCATTCTTGATTTCTCCGGGTAATCTGTTGTATAATTGAATCCCTTTGAAAAACAAAGAGTTTCTGGCACCATGTGAAATTAAGTTGGGAACCCTCGGCTCATTTGCTCTGCGTGTACAGTGCCGATGAACATCAGATCCTCGAACAATGCGTTCCCCTAAATACCCTGGCAAAAGGCCCCCCAAAAGTTTAAATATAAAGGTCATGGTTTGATACACAATCCTCTGCTCTACAGACATCCACTGAAGAATATCTAGCATAACAAAAGACGACGTACGTCGGCCACACCCTAAAGCTAACCGCATAATACGATTTTGCAATCTCTGAAGCCTTTTAATTTGTCCCTTATTACCAAGAAACAGAATCGACGAGCAAAAATCAAAATGTGGTGAAATCAGTGACTTTTAGAGGTTAACTATCCCAAAAAAATCGAGATCTTTTGCCAGCTTACTAATAACCCCACACTTTGATGCCACTTTAGCGATGACCCAGTCTATGTGAGTGTTGAACTTCAATCTGTCGTCTAAAATAACTCCCAGATATTTAACCAGACGGACTTTTTCGATTGGTTCCTTATTTATCACGATGGATGGGGGACTGTCTAATACACCAGCAGTCATTACCATGTAACTAGTCTTCTTAACATTTAATGCTAGCTTTTTGTACCTAAGCCAACCATCCAGAGCGTTTAAATCGAAATTAATCAGAGACTCTGCTTGCTTGATGTCTTTATGCGAGATAAACAAAACAGTATGATCGGCAAAAAGATTGATCTCACAAGACTTCAAAACCTGTTTCATGTCATTGATATACATTATAAACAAAATTGGTCCAAGAACACTTCCTTGCGGAACTCCAAGGGTATTTTCTATAGGCTCTGATATAGAGTTTCCAAAAACTGTTCTCTGAGTTCTGTCTTTTAAATAATTTTCGAACCAATTGAGCTCTTTCCCCACAATACCAAAACGCCTTAAGGTCTGCAGCAATAACGGTCTTGATATAGTCTCAAATGCTCGTTTTAGATCCAAGAAAACGGCAACTATCGATTCCTTTCGATCCATCAACACCTTCTACCTCGCCAGTACAAGATTTAAAGCAGTTTCACAAGAGTGTCCCTGTCGATATACTGATTGTTCACTAATCAACAGGTCATTTCAAGTTAGAAACTGGAGCAATTGCTCCTTAACCACCAATTCCAGCACCTTTTCGAGTACATGCAACATATTGATGGGACGAAACTCTTCCGCACTGGCAGCTCCGCTCACTTTAGGAATAGGTATTACCTATGATTCCTTCCAAGTCTCCGGAAAAATACCCTCCTCCAGCGACTGATTGATCACTATAAGAAGAGACTCTCCTACCACATGGAAGCAATCCTGAATAGTATTACAGTTAACATTCCCTATGCCCGCCGTTTTGGACAGGCTGAAACAAATAGTTTTTAATTTCTCTTTTGTAATTTTTTGAAATTTGAATTGGTTTCCTGGAGCATCATTACAAAACAAAGAATCAGGCGCTCTGGCATCAGCAATGTTTTGATTTATATCTAAAACACTGTTTACAAAAAACAAATTGAATTTCTGGCATATTATTGAATCTTCCGATTCTACCAACCCATCAAATTTTACAACAGAAACGCGTGATTCCTCTGGCCTTAGTAAACTTTTAAGCACTTTTTACAACTCCTTGCTATTTCCTTTATGCTTAGATATCTCACCACTAAAGTAATTTCTACGAGTAGTTTTGAGATTCCTGCTGTATGTATTCCTTAGTCTAGTGTATTCAGTCCAATCGTAGCCTGAGTTTGATCCACTAAAATGTTGGTATGCTTCGTCTCTTTTCCGTTTCGCACGGCTAAGTTCCAAAGTATACCATCTACCAATCTCTCTTGACAAGATTGTCTTCTCTTCAACCAAGGCATAGCTTTTTTCAATGTGTTCCATAACAAGTCTGCAGCTTCGTTGAAGCTCGGTGCTTCTTGCCTTAAACCTTGTGACACATGATTGCAAAGAGCAAATTTCGAGTATCTATTCCAGCATTTAAATTTTCGTTGAATCGTTTCACCACGTTTCACGTTTATATTCAAAACAAGTGTTTCATGATCCGATATTTTTAATAACGGATCAGTAGTGACCTTTATTGAGTCTGTGCTACTGTAAACCTGATCGATCAATGTTCTGCTCTGCCTAGCAATTCGTGTGAATTCGTTAACTTTTTGTTTCATGTTTACTGAATCCATTAAGCTTTTCAACTTTGCAGATTTTTCAACATTTAACCAGTCAATATTGAAATCACCGGCGATAATGTTAAGTTTGCTAAAATTCAAGAACCTATCTAACCATTCTTCCAAAATGTCTACAAACCTTGAGTCACTTGCACTTGGCGAATGATACAATATCCCGTAATTGCCTGCTGTCATTCCCTTAGAAACTGCAACACCAAGAAACCAATTACCCTCCAATGATTCATTAAAAATCACCTTTAGGACAATTTCGCTCCTGGCATAAACAGCTACACCTCCTGTATGACGTGAGTGGGACAAACACGACACAACCCTATAACCATTAATATGAAACTGCTGAAATGCTTCTTCCTCAATCACATGAGTTTCAGAGATTAAGACCAGCAACGGTTGAACTTTCTCTACTGTCTCACGAAACATGGCGTAGTTGGACGAAAGACCGGCTACATTGAAATATAAAATCTCTCTGTACCGTCCTAACTCCTCTCCTACCTGCTATTGAGAAAGTTGCATACGCCTTTCTATCTGTTTTTTTTACTTAGCCAAGCGGGACCATGAAACCATAACGTGGATGTCAATAGCTGCATGGGAAGAACTCCCCTTGAAACCAAATCTGCCAGATTTTCCTTTCCTTTAACATGCAGCCATCTACACCCTTTGCCTGTATCTTGTATTAGCGACACACGTTTCGCCACATAAGTTGTCCATGTATGCGATGGAGATTTCAACCAATGTAAGACCACAGTTGAATCGCTCCACATAAAGGATTCAAGATTATTCAATTTCGACGCTGTACTAACCTGATGCCATAGCCTGATCGCAATCACTGCTGCACACAACTCTAGTCTGGCTAAGCTTACTCTCTTTAATGGCGCTGGTCTCGATTTAGCAGCCAAAATTTCTACCTTTCGCTGTCCATTCGCATCTTTGGATCTCAGATACAAGACTGCACCGTATACCGTTTCAGAAGCATCGGCGAAGCAATGAAGCTGAATTGATGTAGGTTTTGTCAAACAAACGTATCTGGGTATTTTCAACTCTGGCAGTAAAGGAAGATTGGAATGAAACTCTTTCCATTCATTCATTAGTCCTGTTGGTAATGTATCGTCCCAATTATGAGAGGCGAGCCATAACATGTGCATTTTTATCTTTGCCCAGGAAACAACTGGAACCACCAAACCAATGGGGTCAAATAACCTGGCACTCATCGAGTATACCTTTCTTTTCGTTAGAGGCTCGACAAATTCATTCGTATTCGCTTGTACATACAGATGGTCTGATGCTGGTAGCCATACAACACCTAGGGTTTCAACTGGATCATCAGATATGAAATTCACTACGGTCTTTGAAGCACGGTTTTTAGGTGGGTTGCTCTCCAACAACTTTTCCGAATTTGTACTCCACTTCTGCAAACTAAAACCTCGTTTGCTAAGCAATGCTACAAGTTGTTTGTAAAGCTCGGCAGCTTCCTCTTCCGTATCAGCACCTCCAATGTAATCGTCTACATAGAAATGGTTTAGAAGTGCTTCCTTTGCCATTGGAAAGTTGTTTCCTTCATCATGAGCAAGCTTATGCAACACACGAGTGGCTAAAAACGATAAAGGTGATAGCCCGAAAGTAACTCGTTGAAGTTCTAATGTTTCTATGGGTTCTGTGGGATCATTCCTCCACAAAATTCGTTGCATCGGAGTATCATCTGGGTGGACTATTACTTGTAAATACATTTTTTCTATATCAGCCGTCATGGCAATTGGCTGTAGGCGGAACCGTAGCAAAAGATTCAATAATGTTTCTTGAATAACTGGTCCCTTCAACAGAACATCATTTAAAGAGTAGCCGCTTGATGTCTTTTTCTATCCATCATAAACCGGTCGAATCTTTGTGCTAGGGCTCGACTCTTTCAAGACAGGGTGATGAGGTAGAAAACATTCCATCCGAACCTCGGATGTGTTGGAAACTTTCTCAGATAACCTCGAAGTATGTACTCATCAATCACTGCCGAATACATTTCTTTCAACTTGGAGTCTCGGTCAAAACGGCGCTCTAGATGGTGAAATCGTTATAGTGCCGGAGATTTGAAAAAACTACAAAAGTCGTTTAAAGGGTGTGCAAAAGTATTCGTCTATCTAGATTTTTACTCATTTAAGCAGCGTTTAGCAATTTTTTGACACTAATTCTGTGTCAAACTGTCGTGTCATCATTTACCGTTTATCCAACGAAAGGAACGGTTTAATGTCTAACAAATTAAATATAACCCAGGAATCAATGCATTTTATGATGGCAAATAAGATCAGGAAAAGATATAGATCACATTTGGTTGATGGATTTATTTCACTGTAGCTGATCATGTTTTTTTTCTTTATTTTTATTGAGACTTTGAACCGATTTTCATCATTCGCCTCTTTGGTCATGTTATGGCTTGAATGAGTGAGTTGTTACAAAAAAGCTTTGTTTGAGTAACACCACACGCAAAAATGGCCAAATCTGGTAAGCAGCATCAAGTAATTCAAAATTTCATATCAAATTAGGTTCTACTAACATATAAAAATGGTGCTCTTTGAATTGTCTTGCATTGAGCGTCGAGAAGTGTGTTGTCGTTACGTTTGCGATAAAGCGGTGCCCCTTAGTGTATGACTATGCGTTAAATGGATCTACCATTGGGCGCAAAAGCTGTGTCATGGATCTAGGAGTGCTCCTTGACGAAAAGTTGAGCTTCCACGACCAGCTAGAGCACGTTGTCACTAAGGGTAACCAATTGATCGGCTTACTAAAACAAATAGCACGAGACATCACTGACCCGGTCTGCATCAAGACGCTATACTGCGCTTTGGTGCGGCCAGTGCTAGAGTACGCTGCGGTAGTATGGTGGCTCGTTTAGAGTCGCCCCCTAGCTGCTCGCGCCCTAGCTCGTTTAGAGTCGATCCAGCGCAAATTTACGCGGTTCGCTTTGCGCTCCTGGAGTGTCCAACTGGACTATGAGGGACGCTGTGCGTTGCTTGGCATCGAGACTTTGAAGCAACGGAACTGAAACGCTCAGAGGCTGTTTGTCGCAGGACTTCTTGACAATCGGATCGATTCGCCCGCGCTTCTTTCGAAGCTCAACATGTATGTCCCGCCGAGATCGCTCCGAGCTAGATCGCTACTTGACGTGGAGGAACGCCGCACTCGCTTTGGCTCCTCTGATCCGTTTATTCATATGTGCTGTGAGTTTAATGTCATTTGTGATCATCATCAACCTGACATGTCGCGCACCGCATTGCTAAATAGTATTCGTGTCGTGCGACCTTTTACGTGTTAATTATTTTACTTAAGACTGAGCGTGACAAATGGATGACCGAAACGTGACCATGATATAATGTTTGTAAACGAAATCGCTTCAAGTGGGCCACTCGCGGTCCATTGAATTTTAATTAATAAATAACAAATAACAAATAACAAAACAAGTTTAACTCGTCAAGGTCATACGGCCAACTTCTAGTATAGCGAAACCAGTCTATTAAGATGCAGCATCAAAATCTCGTGTAACAGTGGCGCCATGATGTCATGATACTAGGGCTCAGTGAGGAAAGTTGAGCTAAAAAAATGATTCAAATTTATGGGAAAAGAGATTTGGAAACATATTTCTACTGTTTTAAGTACTTTGAATACCAGTTCTGAGAAATTTTTGGTTATGTGGAATCGTTTGTAAATACTTTTTCATCTAATTGTCAAAAACAAGCATTGAAA
Organism: Anopheles merus; assembly: GCF_017562075.2. Taxonomy (NCBI): domain Eukaryota; kingdom Metazoa; phylum Arthropoda; class Insecta; order Diptera; family Culicidae; genus Anopheles; species Anopheles merus. Next base: position 50,292,106 of record NC_054084.1, on the reverse strand, counting down.
ATGGTGGTCCAAAAACGAGCTTTCATTTGATTGCTAGGGAGTCCAAATTTACTTAGCAACTCACAACTCATACTTAGCAACTCATACCTGCCAATCTCCATACAAATCTCTATCTATCATGGCTACCAAAATCAGATCGAAGAACCCACCTGTAATCAATTTCGGCACCTTGGATAGTTTCCAATTGAGACTTTACGTCAGTCTGGACGAAAATCGATAACTAGTATACAATACCGAATAGGCTACGAAAACCTTGTAACATGTAACCCAACCATCGTATCCAGCCAGCCTTCGTAACTGTCAGGATGTTCGATTCGCCGTACAGCTCAGCAAGTCGGTGGTTCATCCTTCTGCTCCACGCTCCATGCTCGAACACCAAAGATGATCCAGAGGATGCGTCGCTCAAACACGTCCAGAGCGTTTGCATCGTCCGTTCGAATGGTCCATGACTAGTGTCCATAGAGGAGCACCGGGCGAATCAATGTGCGATATATCCCACATTTCGTGCGGTCTCGAAGTCTTCTGGATCTCAGCAGTCAGTCAGTAGTAGGCACGATTCCCCTGCACAATGCGTCTCCGGATTTCGCTGCTGATGTAGTTGTCCGAAGTTACGACCATTCCAAGATTGCAGAAATCTACTACCACCTCGAGATTGTCGCCGTCAATTAATACACTACTTCCCAGTTAGGCCCTATCTCAGACTGAGCCTCTTGCAAGCAGGTACTTCGTAGCATTGATTTTCAAACCAATTCTTGCTGCTTCGCGTTTGAGTCGGGTGTACGCCTCACACAGCTTCGCTGTCGTCTTGCCGATGATGTCGATGTCATCCGTAAATCTAAGAAATTAGAGAGACCGGTAGAGGATCCTGCCACGGATGTCGTTGTCTAACCCCGCGCCGCAAATGATACCTTCCAGAGCGATGTTGAAGAGCAGACAGGAGTGTCCGTCCCCTTTCCTGTCGATTGGTTTTCTCGATCCAAATCGACAAATCGTATGCGATACCTATTTCGAGTCGATTTCGATTTCGATCGACAATTGTGCTTGACATCATCGGCAATACGACAGCGAAGCTGTGTGAGGCGTACACCCGACTCAAACGCGAAGCAGCAAGAATTGGTTTGAAAATCAATGCTACGAAGTACCTGCTTGCAAGAGGCTCAGTCTGAGATAGGGCCTAACTGGGAAGTAGTGTATTAGTTGACGGCGACAATCTCGAGGTGGTAGTAGATTTCTGCAATCTTGGAATTTATTTATTTATTTATTTATTTGAATCAAAGTTATCGGGCAGTATGCCTAAATAACTTAATGCTTACAGAGTACAATTTTAAAGTATGGCCCTAGAACTAACATGAATATGCTGACGCAGCTGACTGACGGATTGATTGAAATCTGCTGATAACCCTAACCTATTATACACATCAATCATTTTGAGCAGTGGATCATTGGCACCAAAACCAGTCGACCTAAAAGGGCTTCTTAGTAGCTCTCTACTTCTAAGACCTCTAGAGGGAGTAGAAAAGCAAATAAAATTTGAAATGTCAGGTGCATCAAAATCTCCAATTAATAGTTTATGCATGAAAGTTATCTGAGCCGTAGTTCTCCTATGCTCTAAAGTCTCTAAGCCAAAAAGTAAACACCGAACATTATACGAAGGACGTGGAATTTGGTTTGACCATGGAAGACGATGAAACATGACACGTGTGATTTTTTTCTGAATTTTTTCAATTTTATCTATGTATGTGATTTGATGGGGACACCAAACTACACTGGCAAATTCCAGGATTCGACGGACTAAAGAACAGTATAATGTTTTTAAACTGAAAGGTTCTTTAAAGTCGGCTGAGACACGTAAGACAAATCCTAACAGTTTAAGAGCTTTAGTGGCGATAGTTTGATAATGGCTAGATAAACTAAGCTTACTGTCGAAAATAACTCCTAAGTCCCGAACCTGAGAAAAACGTGGAACGCTGTCTTCATTGATTTTGTAGTTATAAATAATAGGTTTTTTTTTCTTTGAGAATGTTATACAACTACATTTGCTAACATTAAGTAACATTTCATTATTAAAACACCATGCAGAAAAATAGTTTAACGAGTCTTATAACATTTCACAGTCGTCAGAATATTTAACAGGTAGGAACATTTTTAGATCGTCAGCATATAATAACAATTTAACATGAGGAATAGCAAACACGACATCGTTAATAAATATAATAAATAGTAAAGGTCCTAATATAGGGTAAATGTACCAATAGTGGTGCAATTTGAGGTGGTACAGACGTATTTTAATGGATTTAAAATGTCAGGAAGAACAATTTCTGAATATTTTAACACATAACAGTTGGAATATGTTTTATCTTCGTAATCACAACCATTTTTACCATGAAACACAAAAAATTTACGAAAAAATACATATTTTTGTGATTGCTTCGTTGTACCTATAATGGTGGTATGGTTCCTATAGTCGTCGTATTGTGTTCCTATGGTGGTGCTAAACAAGGATGCCTCAAAACAGTGTATAATATCAATGAAACTTAGTTTTGAAGCTGTTTTCGTGTGAATAGCAAGAATCACTGCGATAATAATGATTTCTTTCGTAATTTGATCGTAAAAAATGTATGATTTTGGCTGATAAAAATGTTGACTTAAGTACTGAATAACACCTGTCGTTAACCCATACCCAGAAGAGTTTGCTTGATTTGAAGTCGATTTTTCACTTAGCCAAATAAGCGAATTTTGGCCTTTGTTTGGTAAATTACTTACAGAAAACTCATTTATGTTGCTTATTTTAATGAAAACAGTACGACATGTCAAAAATGTCGTCGAAAAAAATCTATGATTACCTGTTTTTTATTGATTTTAGAACTAGGACCACTATAGGAACATACCTGTTTGGAGTACCTATAATGGCACTATCGTAAAAACACTTAAAAATACGTAAATATGGTCAAAAGCCAATGAATTAGAAAAAAAACAATATCATTCGATAACAATTATGTTAAAAAACTAATAATTGCGTTGTTATGTGGTAATTTAGAACGTTAACAAAAATATGAGTATCGTTATGAAATCCTAAGGATTTTGGAAAAATGTTGATACATTTAACAAAATAATGGATTTTTCGGTCACAAAGAAACGGAATGGCTCCATTTCATTTTTAAATCCTTTGTAAAAGGCTAGAGAACATTTCACACTATCGTAGATAACTTAACTACTGTTAATTTATCGTATGAGACGCATTTTAGTGAAATACCACCACTATTGGTACTAGCACCACTATAGGTACGTTTACCCTACTCCCTTGAGGAACACCAGATAAATTATGGAATGTGGCAGATAAACTAGTTCCTATCTTAATCCGTTAATCCGTCCTAATCTTCCGTTAATGCAACGATCAGTTAAATAACTTCTTAACCACTCAACAACATTTGTGTGAACACCATACTTTGATAATTTAGATAGCAATAGAAAGTGGTTGACCTTGTCAAAAGCAGCGCAGAAGTCAGTATAAATGACGTCAACCTGTAAGCCCTTGTCAATATAGGAGTGGCAAAAGTTAAGTAAGTATATTAGATTGGTCTCAATCGATCGTTTCGGCATAAAGCCAAACGTATACGGAACATAAGAAATTAATGGTGAAAAGGCTTGGAGCATATGACGAGACATTATCTTTTCAAACAGTTTACTGCACGCACATAACATTGAAATTCCTCTATAATTGCACACATTTGTTTTGTCAGATTTTTTATAAACAGGAAACATCCACGATGATTTCCAAAGACGCGGAATGGTCGTAACTTCGGACAACTACATCAGCAGCGAAATCCGGAGACGCATTGTGCAGGGGAATCGTGCCTACTACTGACTGACTGCTGAGATCCAGAAGACTTCGAGACCGCACGAAATGTGGGATATATCGCACATTGATTCGCCCGGTGCTCCTCTATGGACACTAGTCATGGACCATTCGAACGGACGATGCAAACGCTCTGGACGTGTTTGAGCGACGCATCCTCTGGATCATCTTTGGTGTTCGAGCATGGAGCGTGGAGCAGAAGGATGAACCACCGACTTGCTGAGCTGTACGGCGAATCGAACATCCTGACGGTTACGAAGGCTGGCTGGATACGATGGTTGGGTTACATGTTACAAGGTTTTCGTAGCCTATTCGGTATTGTATACTAGTTATCGATTTTCGTCCAGACTGACGTAAAGTCTCAATTGGAAACTATCCAAGGTGCCGAAATTGATTACAGGTGGGTTCTTCGATCTGATTTTGGTAGCCATGATAGATAGAGATTTGTATGGAGATTGGCAGGTATGAGTTGTGAGTTGCTAAGTAAATTTGGACTCCCTAGCAATCAAATGAAAGCTCGTTTTTGGACCACCATTTTCAATGCTTGTTTTTGACAATTAGATGAAAAAGTATTTACAAACGATTCCACATAACCAAAAATTTCTCAGAACTGGTATTCAAAGTACTTAAAACAGTAGAAATATGTTTCCAAATCTCTTTTCCCATAAATTTGAATCATTTTTTTAGCTCAACTTTCCTCACTGAGCCCTAGTATCATGACATCATGGCGCCACTGTTACACGAGATTTTGATGCTGCATCTTAATAGACTGGTTTCGCTATACTAGAAGTTGGCCGTATGACCTTGACGAGTTAAACTTGTTTTGTTATTTGTTATTTGTTATTTATTAATTAAAATTCAATGGACCGCGAGTGGCCCACTTGAAGCGATTTCGTTTACAAACATTATATCATGGTCACGTTTCGGTCATCCATTTGTCACGCTCAGTCTTAAGTAAAATAATTAACACGTAAAAGGTCGCACGACACGAATACTATTTAGCAATGCGGTGCGCGACATGTCAGGTTGATGATGATCACAAATGACATTAAACTCACAGCACATATGAATAAACGGATCAGAGGAGCCAAAGCGAGTGCGGCGTTCCTCCACGTCAAGTAGCGATCTAGCTCGGAGCGATCTCGGCGGGACATACATGTTGAGCTTCGAAAGAAGCGCGGGCGAATCGATCCGATTGTCAAGAAGTCCTGCGACAAACAGCCTCTGAGCGTTTCAGTTCCGTTGCTTCAAAGTCTCGATGCCAAGCAACGCACAGCGTCCCTCATAGTCCAGTTGGACACTCCAGGAGCGCAAAGCGAACCGCGTAAATTTGCGCTGGATCGACTCTAAACGAGCTAGGGCGCGAGCAGCTAGGGGGCGACTCTAAACGAGCCACCATACTACCGCAGCGTACTCTAGCACTGGCCGCACCAAAGCGCAGTATAGCGTCTTGATGCAGACCGGGTCAGTGATGTCTCGTGCTATTTGTTTTAGTAAGCCGATCAATTGGTTACCCTTAGTGACAACGTGCTCTAGCTGGTCGTGGAAGCTCAACTTTTCGTCAAGGAGCACTCCTAGATCCATGACACAGCTTTTGCGCCCAATGGTAGATCCATTTAACGCATAGTCATACACTAAGGGGCACCGCTTTATCGCAAACGTAACGACAACACACTTCTCGACGCTCAATGCAAGACAATTCAAAGAGCACCATTTTTATATGTTAGTAGAACCTAATTTGATATGAAATTTTGAATTACTTGATGCTGCTTACCAGATTTGGCCATTTTTGCGTGTGGTGTTACTCAAACAAAGCTTTTTTGTAACAACTCACTCATTCAAGCCATAACATGACCAAAGAGGCGAATGATGAAAATCGGTTCAAAGTCTCAATAAAAATAAAGAAAAAAAACATGATCAGCTACAGTGAAATAAATCCATCAACCAAATGTGATCTATATCTTTTCCTGATCTTATTTGCCATCATAAAATGCATTGATTCCTGGGTTATATTTAATTTGTTAGACATTAAACCGTTCCTTTCGTTGGATAAACGGTAAATGATGACACGACAGTTTGACACAGAATTAGTGTCAAAAAATTGCTAAACGCTACTTAAATGAGTAAAAATCTAGATAGACGAATACTTTTGCACACCCTTGAAACGACTTTTGTAGTTTTTTATGGTTGCTATTGCACTTGGTTGCTATTGGTTGCTATTGCACTATTTTATTGCTTATTTTAGCAATACGTGTGCATTGATGGTCCCTTTATCAAACCTCATCACTACTTTTTTTGCGGCCATTATTCGCGTTTTTCTGCAAAGATTCAGCTAGACGAATACTTTTTGGACTGACTGTATACCTTTCCTTCTCATGAACGTGGCATGGAGTATTTTTTTTCAGTAATTCATCACTTAAAAACAAACACAGGGGCCCTTTCCGTTTGAAATTCACAGCGTAAAATTTCAGCCTGTTAGCTGTTTGCATTGTATAGCAGTTTTCGAGCAGCTATCTATGTGAGTATAATATACAGGTGGGCTTATCCCAAGGTGTATGAATTTAGAAGGCTGATTTTTATCGCTTCTACTTCTGAATGAAGATTTTAAGAGTGTTTAAGAGTGAGATTTAAGAGTATTCGTCAAGCCTCTAGACAGCTCGTTGGAGCAAAAGTTTTCACTCGTTCTGTGAAAAAGTGATGTTCAAAATTGGTTATAAAAAAATGCTATGAGACCACCTGGACTACATACACTTTGATTCTAGATTCCACCATGTGATCTCTTTAATGTATCTTGGGATAAATGTAAACAACACCTTTTTTTCGAGCAGGTACTCGAATCTAATTCTAGCTTTGTGGCTAGAATAATCTAGACTGAAAATTGCAGGCTAGTTTTTTGTGTGGTTTTGTATGAAGTGTTTACATGATTTCAGCCTCCAACTGTACCCACAAGTGAAGTGAGCTTGGCTTTCAGTGACTTATTGTTACCATAGCAGGATAGTCAAGTCCTACGTATGGGGGCACGGTCTATTCGGGACTTAAACCCATGACGGGCATGTTGTGACGTCGTACGAGTTGACGACTGTACCACCAGACCGACTGCACATCATTTCGTCGTAATTTAGGGCACTGATATTGTTGTAATTGATAATTGCACTATAGTTCTATCTTTTCTTGATGTTTGTCAACTTTTTTAAGCATAAAATTATAAACAAACGTTGTAAAACTGACTGAAAATGTAATCAGACCACTACATGCACCACAACTAAAACCTCAATGCATGCTGCGATGAAACTATTGAAGCTTTTTCATTTAACTGCCAAAACTTTCCCACGCTTTTTGATCAAATGATTTTGTTGTGAATTATGAAACTGAACGCTGCCAAGTTTGAATCCGGCGTACTTGTTTTTTTCTGGGGTTATATTGTTCCAAAACCTTGTTTGCTTATCTTTTTTTCTCATGTATATCTCATTTTCCTGCGTGTATAATGTATACGGCAACGTAGGTTCTTCTTCTTCCTTTGTGGAACAGAATATAGTGTTCTTCGTTTTATAAAGCTTATGCTTTATAAAGCCATATTCAAAGACGTACCGCTCTTAGGTTTTCGACTACCTGTGCCATATGCCTCTCCAATGTTAGTAACGTTGTATTTGTGTTGTTTTCTTGCTGACAGTTCTGACATTTCGATGTTGTTTTTATGATTTGTCTTTCAGAGTTCATATGATCATGGTGTCTATGTTTTTGTCTGCTTTACAAACTTACTTTTTTTATATGGTGATGTTTTTGTCTTGTATGAATTTAATTATTTCCTTTATTATTTTTCCGTCATTATTTTTCTAGTGTTCATTAAATAAACCTTCTCAGATGTTAGGATATTTTTGCCTTTCATTGCTGTATTTTGTATAGTGAAATCTTTGGTGTTTGTCCGTTTCTTGTACTTGACAAACATTGCTTACGTCATTTTCTTTTATTTTGTAATGTTTTTTTAGCCAGTATTTGGAGTAATAATGTCCTGTTAATATCGATTCATAGTCTTTATTTCGTTTGCATTGATGTTTATCGTTTTGAGCCAGTTATCTCTTTGAAACTCTTTCTGATATTCTGCGATTTTTTTCCTTTATGTTCGATTTTCGTTGTGTACCATTCCTTCTTTTCAAGTATCATTCTGCAACGTAGGTTTATAACTTATATATTTTATGTATCTTGAAAATTATCTATAAAATTATGTTATTTTAATTAATTACAGTTTAGGCGTCCCAAATATGTTTCGTCTATATCAAACTCGAATAAGCTTAATTCGATATGTTTTTTTAAATCTATTATTTATAATTCAAAATAATAAGCAGAACCATCATCATACATGTATGAAAATTCATACGTGTGACATTACTTGAATATTTTATGGGAACCGTCATGCCCCATTTTCCTACCGATCTGTTTATTTCGGCAGCGAATCGTAAGAGACGACCCCAACGGGGAGAACATATTTATCTCTGTGTGTTAGTACACTCTAACGTATGTTTCCACAGGTCCATCCGTCCATCCTATTGAAAGACGCATCCACGAACACGCTTAAACATTTGCTGTGGATCTCTTTCGCACTGCTGCTTTCCACTCGGTTATCTCTATTTGATCGGTTTAGATTGTTTCGACACGCTTCATCCCCGGATGGATTGTTATCACCCCGAAGAACAACTCAAAAATCAGTTGCTATATCTCACCAGTTCGATGTTCATGACACCTACAATGGGAGGGGGCCATGATATATGCTGATCTCTTGCCGTTTTGTGTATTCTGTATAGCTTTCGAACACACAACATCAAACAATCGTGGGACCGAGACGACACTCGGCACTGTTTTGAATCGGCCGCTAGTCTGGCAGTTACCACCGTGCACGATCGTCGTGTGCCTGTGGACGACGGATGGTCAACTTTTCGAGCTCCGTCAGTGTGATCTGGTTGGCTAGGGGTGGTTGCGTCCAGTACATTATTGTCCCTTGTGTTATTTGTACGATCTTGATACGAAAGTTATGCATAGCTTGCCGTTTATGCATTTCAACACAATTTAGCATAAAGGTGTGTTTTCAACATTCGGAATCAATTATCCCTAAATAGTAATCACTTAAACTCGAATAAATAATCATATGTGTTAAATAATTTTTGGGTTGGTCAATCTAACAGTGTGTGCTACTCGTGCATCGCATAGCATGCATGCCACGAGATTTCAAATTGATTGCAGTTATATGCTATTTGCGCGTGTATGTGTTCGTGATAAGAAGAATTGATCGTGATTTAGTTCCGTGCCTTGCCGCCGCTTATTTTCTATATCCACAAGCTGCACAAACGAAATAGATTGTTTCCATTGTTGATCTCCTCATAATACATAAATTTTATCGTTGTTTTTTTATGACGGTTCCCACAACGAGAGGCGTGATAATCAAACATTGGTATTGAGTTGCATAGGTTTTTCACAGTTCATCGCTGTGCCAAAACCCAATTCAAAATGTAAAAATAAAAGCTTTTCTTTCTTGTTCTACCAGCATCAGGAGCGATGCAACGTATATTTTTTTTTAATTAACAACAATTATAATGCTTTTTTGCATGGTAACAAAGATGTAACACATGTTTTGCTATTATTGTCATATATCCCGGACTCATACACCGTCACCTTCATTATAATGTACATATTTGAGCAGCCTCACTCACAAATTGAAAAAATTATAAAAAATAAAAATAAAAATAAAAATAAAAAAAAACACCTTTTTTCCCGGTATAATATATATATATATATATATATATATATATATATATATATATATATATATATATATATATATATATATATATATATATATATATATATATATATATATATATATATATATGTATGTATATATATATATATATATATATATATATATATATATATATATATATATATATATATATATATATATATATATCTACATATATTTTTTTTTTGAATGTTCAGTTATTTCAACGAGATCCATCGAACATTTACGTTGCGTACGGAGAAACTTGTTGGTTCGAGTAAGCGAAAACATTTTTGTCGAATGACGATGCTTTAGATGCCCGACTGTAGCAACGAACCAAAGCGAGGTTTTTGTGTGTGTAAAAACTCGTTTCAAATACAAGTCAACACAAAATCAAGATTGGTCGGCTCTTCCGTTACATCTCCCACCCTTTCCATTATTTTGTTTTCTTTTTTGAATCGAGTTTTATGTATATCCGCAACTATTAACCTCCTCTCTTTCGCTCCTTTATAAATAAGCCTTGTATCTCTTTTTCGTCACTACATTTCAGATATAGTGCAGATCATTATCCCTCTAGCAAGTAAGCACGATCCGATCAATAGCTGTCCACCTCTCGCGACATCATCCCGCAAAAATCAGAACGAGCTGGTCACAGGGGATTGAAAATAAAATACAAAACACAGCTACAAAAACAGCATCAAACACCTCTACTACACGCAAGTTTTAGATGGAACGGATAGAATGAAATGTTGCAGCCGTACTATTCTAGTTCTTACGCTATTGCACGATCACCATTTAAAGCTGCCAAGCGCAACAATAACGTCTCTCGAAACAATAGAGCTCGACAAATTGAACTAACTGATTAAACAAACCACATTAAACATCAACAAAGTATCATCCGGTTCACCAACTTCTGGCTTCCAGCTCTCGGCAGACGAACAAAATGGACAATTATGGCTTTAAAGATAGTGATAGTACAACAGCACCATCACCCCTTCCACCACCATCGACGCCACCAGTACGGCCGCCTAGAATATTTCGAACGATAAGCTGCATTGAGAACGGTTCCATTAAGTTTCCCCGTTTGAGTAGCAGGTTAGTGATTTCCGTTGAGCTTTTCTTATTAAAAAGTATACGAAATAATCATTATTTGAAATAATTCAAAAAAGTTTTAGCAACTTCAAACATTGCAAATGTATAGCTCAGACATGCTGTTAAGCAATCTACTTATTCTGAATTTTAGATTCAACGCTACATTGAAAAAGGATACTGGAGAGCAACCGATAGATCCAGAAGCAGCGTTATCGGAGACGCTTATGAATGAGAATGGGCCTCGTAATAAGAATAGCACCAAGACTGCTAACATACAAAATAACATAAGCGATGTGACTGCTGGAATCAGACGCTCATCAGCAGACAATCATAAAGTGTCTGCAGCAACAGTAAATGGAAGCTTTACCACCACAACAAATACTAACACCAAAACAACTGCATCACATAGTGGAACAGGTCAACCTAACGGTCGTAAATCGCACGTTGACTGTTATGAATACATGGAAGTAGGACCATCCCCTCCTGCCGAGGGCGCACCGAATCTATACGATAGCTACGACGAAAGTTACTCCGAATCCAGTGCCCAACTCTGTAATGACATCATCCGTATATCGCTCACAGAGCAGATGCGGCTTGCAGGTGGTCGAGTGGCATTGCTTGAAAGTTTCGAACTCGACCTCACACTTGATTGTGCGGCAGTCGAGCATCTGCTGAATGGAACAACAACACTCGCAACATCAGAGTCAGCAACGAATACCTCAACTACAATCTTTCCCACTAACAACAGTATCAGCGTTGGAGGACAACAGCTTGAAAAAAATATCTGCTTTCTGTGGGCGGCATTTCTACGAAAGTTTCATCTACTTGATCAGTGTGTCCGACTCGGTGCCGATATCAACTTTTGCGACAGTAATGGTTTAACAGCGCTCCATCTCGCATCTTTCAGTGGGTGTACTGAATGTTGCGCATTTCTGATTCAGCATGGACTAGACGTTAATATGCAACCTAAATGGTACACTCCATTACACTGTGCCGCATTCAGTAATTCATTAGCTACCGCTGAGCTTCTAATTAAAAATGGTGCTCGCATTGACGTGCCAACCAACAAGCAACACTGTGAAGAATCGTTGCTTCACTGTGCCGTACGTTCAAATGCTATCGACTGTCTTCGATTCTTCATAGCCCACGGTTCAAATGTAAACGCACTGGAACGTAATGGAACGAACCCAATCCATCTTGCCGCCGACCTCGGCCACACCCAGTGTCTTGCTGCTTTGCTAGAGTGTCCGAATGCCGATCCCAACATCCGTATTCAGCAAGGGGATAAGCAGATGACTGCGTTGCACCTTGCCGCAGACGAGGGTAATTTGGACTGCGTTACCCAACTGCTAGCACGAGGCGCGGACGTCCGCGCTCGTAATCATCGTGGTTTTACGCCGCTACATTTGGCAGCTCGCAGTGGAAGTGCAGATTGTGTCGAGGCCCTACTAAAACTTGGTGGATGTGATCCGAATATGGCCGATTTCGATCAACGTACGCCACTACACGCTGCAGTCAGCAAATCCGATACTGCCGTCGAAATGATTGAGACACTAATTGCATGGGGTGCTAATGTCAACCAGCGCGATGTGTACGGATTTACCGCACTGCATCTTGCGGCATTAGACGCACTAGGTCCTTGCGTAGAAACATTGCTTTACCACGGTGCGGATGTCACAATGAAATCCAGGAAGGGAACTAGTGCTCTCAACATTATAAGTCGTAAAACTCCGGCATCTCTAGGAGTCATACAATGCAAACTTGATGCTGCTATCACTCTGACACACTCCCAGGATTCATCCAGCCGGGAGGTGGAATTAGAACTAGATTTTCGCAGTATCCTGCAACATTGCCACCCAAGGGAAATTAGCTATCTAAATACATTTGTGGACGATGGACAAAAGGAATTTTTGCAACATCCGCTCTGCTCAGCTTTTCTCTACATTAAGTGGAACAAAATACGCAAATACTACATCGCGCGATTGCTTTTCTGTTTCACATTTGTGCTCTTTCTAACACTGTACGTGCTCACAGCACTAGCGCATAATTGCTATAACGGCAGCAAGGACATGAAGGAAACTATTCAGGAACAGGAGCTTTGTCAAAAACAATCCATCTTTGGAGATATGCTACGCAATAACCCATTCGTGATTGAGATGCAATGGATGGTTCTAGTGGCAATCACAGCAATTGAAATTTGTCGTAAGATCTATGGTATCACTGGCTATACTTCGTTAAAACATTACGTAACACAAACAGAAAATGCGATCGAATGGTTCATCATACTGAGCGTATTTGTTATCTCTTATATCTACACTAAAAGGACCTACACTTGGCAGAATCATGTAGGAGCCTTTGCAGTATTGCTTGGTTGGACGAATCTGATGCTTATGATCGGTCAGTTACCCGTTTTCGGTGCGTATGTCGCTATGTATACCAAAGTGCAGGTTGAATTTGCCAAACTTTTCATGGCCTATTCATGTATGTTGATTGGCTTCACAATCAGCTTTTGTGTCATCTTTCCATCTTCTTCTTCATTTGCTAATCCTTTCATGGGATTTATCACTGTACTAGTGATGATGACGGGGGAACAAGACCTTGAATTACTGATCAATGATCCTGATGGCAAGGATCCACCGTTTCTTCTTGAAATTAGCGCTCAGATTACTTTTGTGCTGTTTTTATTGTTTGTCACAGTCATTCTGATGAACTTGCTCATTGGTATAGCTGTGCACGATATACAAGGATTGAAAAAAACGGCCGGTCTTTCAAAATTAGTCCGGCAAACGAAACTGATTTCCTACATCGAATCTGCTCTTTTTAATGGTTGGCTACCAAACTGGCTGCGCAATTTACTTTACTACACGGCGCTGGTCTCGCCACAAGCTTACCGTGTTGTGTTAAGCGTCAAACCTCTCAATCCCGGTGAAACAAGACTTCCCCGGGATATTATGATGGCCGCATATGAGGTAGCGAAGCAGAAAAAACACTATGTCAGAAAGAGTTTCTCAACACTACGTCGTGATGTGTCTTACGATACTCAAAAAAACGCACTAATAGTGAATGGGATGCAGTCAAAAACGTACAAACGCACAGATAGTAGATGTAGTGTATCCAACTGTCGCCGAGCTGCTAACACAGGAATGGGAGTAGCCAGCGCAAATAACGATCATACAGCAAAGTTTGGATACGTCTATGACACACCATCGCTGTATGGTCTCACCAATAAGCTAGACGAACATAATGACTATATTGGTAACATTGCAACAGAGATTGCAGAATTACGATCAACAATCGAGGAGAATCAGCAGATGCTGCGGCAGGTGCTCGAATTACTAAGCAAAAGTCAAACACACATCATTCAATCGAATCAATTATAATACCGGTTGAATGTGGTGATAACGTCATCTTCACACCGTCCAGCAGAAGGTGCATCTGCTATATAGTGTTGTATGGCGCTACTCTCTAACCTGAAGAGGACTTTCTTTGATTTTTTTATAAGCTAAAACGTACACGCAATTGCGTTCGTTTATACAGTATCCGCAGTGACGTCATTTAGATGTGATTTTCCATAGAATATAGTAGATAGCTATAGCAGTGTTACTCAGTTTTCAAATTTTTAATCACAAATAGTATCATCATTACCACAAATAATAGAACAGATAATAACTACACTGTCATACCTGTTCTGCATCAAATTACAGTAGGTGACCGCTAACTGAGAGGTAAACAAGCTCCAGTTAACGAACAATGTTCGCTAACTGGAGTGACGTTTCTGTGAATTGATTGTTTTGATTGGCGTTGGCTGGAATAAACATACCAAACTTTTTTTTCATTTATGTTGATATAAAGTATAGTAATTCGTGTAATAACATAAATTAATAGCAAACGTAGGCAAAAGACCCTAAATTTGTATGAAAAATGCACATTTGCGACAAATTTCTCTTCATGAAATTCCGGATGTTTCATGTTTTGACGTTTAAGTGTTCGTTAACTGAGAGTAACTCCAGTTAGCGAACCTCCAGTTAAAAAGCACTCCAGTTAAAACACATCCAGTTAGCGGTCACCTACTGTATTGACAAAATTATTAGTAACATTAGCATTCTTTGTGAAATGTTTTTCATGTTGAACGATTGACCAACCTTTATCGAAAACGGTTTATCATTTCTTTTTTTCGATTTTATTATCATTAAAGTCCATGGTATTGCTTCGTCGGATGGGAATATATCGGAAGGCCTGTCAACATTTTATATGGGATTTAACAGATAACGTAGGAGGTGCGATTTCGTCGTACGACGGATTTTTTTTTTTAATTCGTCGGATCGTCACATCCGATATTTTATCTGTCAATGTAGGAACAACATGAAATTAATTTTCGTTTAATAGTGAAGCAATTGGAATCATACAAATAATTGCAATATGAACCAAAATAGCATGTGACAGCAGCGTCCGATAAAATCGCATCTGATGGGCACTGCCACGGGCCTAAGCCACCATAATACCAGGGTATCGTGTTTTAATAAAATAAAATGTGATTGCAATAAAAAAAATCGTGCATATAATGCATCATAGAATACTCATTTAAGATATTGTTCATTCAATTGTTTTCCGAAATTTGTGAAAAGTTTGTATAAATTAATATAAATAACCAGCCCTCACACAGTAAAGATAAAGACGGACACGTTAAGGGAAATGGTAAAAATCTAGGGATGTATAAGTGCAACGACCATGAAAATGTGCATACATTATCTTACACTCATGTTTTATTAGAAAATGTGTTGAAACTTTTAAGTTTCCATAGATTTTTGCATTTTTTTCATGAATCAAAAACATGATTTTTTTCGTGCAGTTTTGAAATGATCGGGTAAGACGGACACTTGATATGGGAAAGATGGGCGCCATGAAGGGTAAGATGGACACCTGTAGAAAACGTTGGAAAGTGAAGAGTTTTACAATATTTTAAGAAATTCTATCGCTTTCCACGTCCTGGTACGTTTATAAACCAATTCTTGGCCTATTGCAACGAATTCATTCAGCCGTGGTTTTAGGAATTGTAAGCACCGCTTCTAATGTATCCTAGAATGCAGCATCTAAAGCATTATTGAAATATCGCGCACTTACAGCTGACGTTGCTCCAGCTTACAGAACAACAGTCTAGAACTTCCTTTTAGGAAATTACTCCGCGAAAATACCACGACCCCAGTATTTTGTAGGGACTAGTTAATAGTTAAAACCATTTTCAATTAATAATTGTATAATTCCATTAAACTATTAATATTTGTAAACCCATAGAATCTCTCATCTATTCCTGAAAGATGTCGTATCAACGCCTCATCTTTTTATTGCTTAAAGTTGTCCAAGTCGTGACAAGATATTGGATTTCGTGAAGCGCCTCATCAGCGTCTAGCGAATAATAGCATAACGAATGGGTACTATTTTGACCGGTGTTTCATTTCTCGCTTATTTCAATACTTTCTCTAGTTGCTGATTGGATTATAGCTTCGGAATACCCTTATTTAAAATATTTGAAGAAATCTATTTATCACCAATTGATATAAGAAGTAAAATAAATTAATAAATTCGGTGTCCATCTTTCCCTACAACAAAGTGTCCGTCTTTCCCGCTTTGGTGTCAGGATGTTTAAAACACCAGAAAACAATATTTAGTATTGCTTTCATTCTCGTTCTTTCGTCAGTTTTTTCATTAATGATCACGACAACTCATTCATGAAATAAAACATCCGGAAATATAAACAATACAGGGTGTAGAGCTTAAGATCCGTAGTAGTCAAATTAGATCCACAAGGATGCACATGATTGAAAATTAATTTTGTTCGTGGATTTCATCAATTTTGCATATATTATGCCAAAATTGTTCTCAAATGTGTTGTTTAACTTTAAGTTAGGATGCTGCGTTGTTGATTTTTTCAAAAAATAACCATTTTGATGCATTTATGAGAAGTGTCGATGTTACCCGCAGTGTCCGTCTTTACCTACCTTCCCCTACATGTTCAGTCTCAAATGCCTACTGATGTCTTGCAGAACAAAAAAAAAAAGATTCGCAAACAGTATTCCGTTTCCATGACACAATTCTTCTGCAGATTCGAAAATGGCGATATTATGACCGCGAGGCTACATGAGGTGAACTATACAGCGAAATGAACTATTTGACAGGCGAAATATCTGACGGATAAAGCATCACAGCAATCAGCTGATGTGCAATGTAAACAAATAACGTGCACAAAATCGTAACTAAATCCATTGAATAACTTCAATATCCAGTACTTCGTCAATTTTTAGCCAACAGTTCATAATTTCTTCCAATTAGTGAATGTTCTGCTTAAGGAGATATTATTTTTAAGTGAATTTTGAAAGCGGATGTTGTGTTACCCCCGACCCTTTAGCTGAATCTGTCAGATATTTCACCTGTCAAATAGTTCATTTCGCTGTATATTTCACCTCATGTAGCTGCGCGGTGAACGTATACACCTTAACACTTATTTTTACCGTTTAGAAATCACTAAAAACCCTTAAACCAATGTTATCCCCACGCGCAGGGTTCCCAAAAATACACCTGTTTCCAGCTTCGTTCGAATCTCGTGCCGTTTGCATCGAATCGCAAACCGCCTGCTTCGAATCGCATGCCACTACGATCGAATGCGTGCAACCATGGTTGAATTGCGTTCCACTACGATCGAATCGTGTGCCACTACCATTGGATTTCTGAAAGGTAGGACATAGCAAACTGTTTGTTTACGTTTGAAAGCTGTTTCCTTCTTCGCCGATGGATTTTTTTTTTGTGAAATTTTTCACCAACACATGTTCCAGCGATAGCGTCAACACATTTTCATGTGCCCGGTAAACACGCTAATAATTCACCTTCTAAATAAACACACCTTGATCAAAACAACCTCTCTGTCGTGCAACTCTCTGTCGTACAGTTGCAACCTGAGCTTTATCAAGCTTGCTTCTGTTCTTAGAACATGCAAATTTCTTGTGCCCTAAATGGCCGCACAAAAAACATTTTCCTTGAAACATGACTTTTTATTTTGTGGACTTTGCTGCAAACGCTGCTCCAGAATCCACACTAACGCCATTTTCTCTTCCGGATCGCTTTTGTTCCTCAGCCAATAACCGTGCCTTCACTATGTCCAACTTCAAGTGGTTTTCCTCGATGTTTTCCAATGCATCATATGAATACGGCAATGACATGAACAGCTGACTTATCATGTCCGTTTCTGATACAGTTGCTCCAGCCTCTTTTAACTGGCGAATTAACTGATCAAACACTCGAAAATGATCCATAAGTAGCATTCCTTCCGACATCTTCAACACTGCAAGCGATCTTCGCACGTAGTTTTGACACGCGAATCCTTTCTTCGCAAATGTGAGAAGACTCTAGGGTGTCCACATTTCCTAGCCGCAGGACTCCACACAGCATAACACGGAGCGCAACATAACAACTGACAGCTGCCGAACGCTTCCCAAAACGCTTGGGAAAGGAGGTAAAGCGTTTCATTAACTGTCGGTCTTCGCAGTAGGTTGGTAGCTTTTGTACGAGCAGTGAGCTGCCTACTAAGGATATTCACAATATGTTACCAGCAAAGAAGCGTTTTCTGAAGCGTTTGGCAGCTGTCAGTTGTTATGTTGCGCTCCGTGTTATGCTGTGTGGAGTCCTGCGGTAAGAAGTTACCTTGTCACGCACGTATTCCAGATGTGAATCAGCGATGAACGTAACTAGCAGCGCCTTAGCTTTTTCGTCCTTTTCTCTAAAAACTGCTTGCTGCGTTGCATCCGTTGGCTCATCGCCTTTCAACATCTCCTTCAAATCTGACATCTGAGTTTTAACACGAAACTTCCACAGATCGTACGTCTTTTTCGGGAAAATTTTTCTAGGAATTCAAAAAACAGTTTTCAAGAAATTCACAACTTTTTCAAGGACTTCGAAAATAATCTTCGCTACTTTGAACTCACACTAGGACGATACTGGGCCCATAACCTAAAGAGAAAGATGTCCCGCAGTATTATTGTTAACTCGGACGACTTAGTAACATGCCCGTCATAGGTTCAAGCCTCGTATGAACCGTAGCTCTAAGCAAATATATACTACAGTAGGTGACCGCTAACTGGATGTGTTTTAACTGGAGTGCTTTTTAACTGGAGGTTCGCTAACTGGAGTTACTCTCAGTTAACGAACACTTAAACGTCAAAACATGAAACATCCGGAATCTCATGAAGAGAAATTTGTCGCAAATGTGCATTTTTCATACAAATTTAGGGTCTTTTGCCTACGTTTGCTATTAATTTATGTTATTACACGAATTACTATACTTTATATCAACATAAATGAAAAAAAAGTTTGGTATGTTTATTCCAGCCAACGCCAATCAAAACAATCAATCCACAGAAACGTCACTCCAGTTAGCGAACATTGTTCGTTAACTGGAGCTTGTTTACCTCTCAGTTAGCGGTCACCTACTGTATCTGGCTTCCTGGTTCTTAATAAGTCTCGAAACCCTATGTAGGCCGGCATGACCCGCTACACCTTAAAGAAGGTTATTTGTTGCAGTAACTTTTTTGTAAAAATATTGCCACGATATTTTTATACATTCGGACTCACAGTGGCGGTCACCTAACGCAGGACACGTACAGTGGCGTCCACCTAAAGTCGGACACCTCATTTTTTTTTACCTTTTATCTGCCTTTGCAGCACCATGGACAGTTCCCTAGAGCACTTATCGGAAAACTTTCTTCATACGTCTTTGAAGAAACTCTTTAACTATGCACATGCAAAAAATCAGACCGATATCTTTTAAAATCTCGGAACACCATTCATAAATGTGATAAAATGTATAAAATGTATGCGGTTCACTGAAAGTCGGACAGTCTTCATTTCATAGCAAAATTGTAACCTCGTAATTTTCCAATAGTAGCTTATATGATGCAAAATCATTTAATATCAGATATTATTGGCCCATCGACTATTTTGGGTAGTCATCAGCATATTATATAACCTAGGTCAAGCGCTCTATGGCCTTAATCAGCCAAATACTGTTTCTGCAAGGTTCCAAAAAAGTACAGTCTTAATTCAATAGTTGAACGCTTTTTAGTTGGCACGATTTTTAGTTTAACGCTCGATAGTTGGCTTACAATTCAAATAAAAAGCATGCGTTTGTATGCGAGACCCGGTTTTTGAAAAGTTTACAAAAATCTCATGGCTTGCCGAGAGAAATTTCAGAAAATTTTTTCATCAAAAAACGAGGCAACTAAAAAGCACATATTCAATAGTTGGCAGGTAATCGAAGTTCACCCAGTGAGTTCGAACTGTATATCAATATAACCAGGGTCAGTCGGAGACAGAAAGAGGAAGTCGCTTTTGTTTATTTGTTTATAAAATTATTTAGTAGTCCAGTTACACGCAAAACTGCGCTCGAAACAATTTAACATGAAAATACAGTAGAGCGCCGTTCATCCGGGTTTCTCGGGACTTGACCTCGCCCGGATATGCGAAAAACACGGATAATGAGTCAAATGATATATTTTATCACCAATTCCAATTAATTTTTGGAAAATTAGCTCATTTCTTGATAAAAGTTTTAAAGTTTTAAAGTTTTAATAACCTCCATGTTTTTTCCCATAAGAATATTTGAAATTTGCTTGAAATATAGTGTTTTTTTGTTATGAAAATGTGCTCTTTTAACCGCTTTTTCAAATATATTCCTCATAACGCAATGTCACCATTGTATTGAACTGTCATTTTTCAACAGCACGGATAAACGGACAGCAGGATAAACGGCCCTCCACTGTGTATCGATTTTCACTCGATAGGGTTAAACCACCGACAAACCGACGTGACACTTCGAACAAAATGAGCTTCAAAAGTTGTCTCCTTATTTCAAATGAAAATACGTTAAACACTAGCGCCATCTCTATAATGATTCGCTTACTACACTGACACAGAGAAGAAACTGCTAAACCCCCTTTTTGTTTTTCTTCGCAAATTCCAATGCGTATTGTTTTATGTACTTCTCACATCTTTTGCATTGATTTGGAAACTTATAAAATGATTTTCCTGGGTGTTTTGTCCAATAATTCTCACAAAATCTTGCCTCACACTTCCTTCGCCATTTGTATTTAGAAAAGTTGTTTACATCGAAGCAGCAGGGAACAGAGCTTACTTTGACAGAAGTGTTCGCCTCACTGGTAAATGACAGTACTTTCGTGTGGGACACTTTTGTAACGCCAGTGTCATGTCGGTTTGTCGGTGGTTAAACCATTTTGACAGACGCATCACGACGTGCGTCGAAATAGAAAATTTTCTACTTTGACGCTGCGTCATGCGTTGTTAACGCATAGGTCTGTCAAATCCCATACATTTTGGGAAAACCGCAACGCATTGCGTCGGAACAAGTACCGCTCTCTAACTGGGATAGTTTTACTTTCCAGTTCGGGGACAATGTTCGTTAACTGAAATGAAAATTATAACCATCAATGCAATCAAATAAAAACCATTTCCATGGTTTTTCTTTTTCCATTCGCATGCGTAGGATGCCCGATGTTATGCGTTTGACGTTTAAGTGATTTTTAACTGGGATCCATCCCAGTTAGCGTACATCCAGTTAAAAAGCATCCAGTTAGCGAACACTTACTGTATCTATGTACGATATACAGGGTTTTCCAGGAGTTCTCATAGCTGTGGGACACTTTATTGACTGCTTCTTACGTGAAATGAACTTAATGTAAGGTGAATTGGACTCTATAGCACCCTTGTTGGACAAATCCAATAGGAATTTCCAATAAGAGCTGTCCAAAAAAGGTGCCATAGAGTCCAATTTCCATCATATGAAGTTCATTTCGCATAAGAAAGAGTCAAGGAAGTGTCCCACAACTATGAGAACCCCTGGAAAACCCTGTAAAGCAGCTGTGTCAAACTCAATTCATAAGAGGGCCGCAAGTACAGATTTTCAGTTATTCGTGGGCCGCAAAGTTGAGAATAAAAAATATACCTCAATACTCAATACTAAAATATTCATATAAAATACTGTTTAAAATCATTATTGTTAAACAAATAGACTTTTTGTACTCCTCGCTTCAAATCTGGAATAGTTTCTTATTATTATATTAAATTCGCTATGTTTTTTTTATTGTGCACTTTTTTATTTAAAAAAAATGTTTAATGTACTTTTAAAGTCACATGCGTAGTTTTCATCCTTATTATTAAAATAGGAAATTTCTCATTAGTTGCGTTCTAACACGGCACTTCTGTTAGAAAATATCACTCAACCACACTTTTTCACTAAGGTAGGGGAAGCCATCAGCCTGTTGCGAATCTTTTTCAAGCCATCCGAGCTATCCACCGCAGGATGAATAACGAAAATATTTGCATGCAATTTTTTGATAGATCAAGAGGAAAATTGTAAAAAAAACCTGTTTAAACATTATTTTTCGCTAATTTCCAAGTTCGAAGGGGTATATGGTGGTATATGGTGGCATTTCTTATTACAAGAACCCATATTTCCCAATCTATTAATTAGCTATGTATCGCACGACTTCGGCATTTCGATTATTTAAATTCTTCATCTAAATACTTTAGGCTTAAGCGTAATCACATCATTTTGGTTTAGATTTTTGGGGAGGTTCAAAAGTACATTAATTCGTCTTGCAAAATGTGGGGTATACAAAATTCCAACTTGGCTACAATCATTTTTATTATAATTGATGGTGGCATGATTATGACAAAAAAACAGAAGTGGCTCCAATCAAACATCAATGATGTAACATTATAAGGTTGGAGCCGTGCAAATCGGAGAAATTCGGAGCCGAATGAATCCTTTACTTGGCACTCGGGGGTATTGAGATGGTCAAATTCGGTGGGACCGACCGGATCCATTTCTCACTGTAGATTAGCCGCTCCCTGCGACAACCGATGACTCCAACGGTTCCGAATGGCTTTAAACGGCTCTATAGGCTTCGGACGGCACCGAACGGAACTGTTGGTTTGATTTGGCCGGATTCGAAGTTGCTTTAGATGCGGATTCGAAGTTGCTTTAGATGCGGATTCGAAGTTGCTAAGATCGAAAATGGTTTTGAGCCGAAGATGCGATTCTGACAATCCATCATTAGTTTTTGCGAAGTTTCCAAGTGTGTGTATCAAGTTATTTTCATTACTTTTTCGTTGGTAGAAGGTAGTCGCAAATCTATTTTTCCACATAGAATGTGCAATCGAGTGTGCACAATACTATGCTAATATTCAGAATTCAATCGAAACATAATACCGACTGAGTTTGCATTCAATTCAATGTTTCTTAAGGGTCTCGATTGTTCTGTACGATTGTGTAGAATAAGTTTATGAGATGTTATGGGTACATTCATGTTTGATTCGAAAAATATACCATCTAATTGATTGTTCTTCTCTGGAAAATTAAATACACTTCGACAAATAGTAATAACAGTTTTTTGGTTTGGAGTGATTTTAGCAATTCTCAAAATATTCTCGCGGGCCGCATTCAGCATTGACGAGGGCCGCATGCGGCCCGCGGGCCGCCAGTTTGACATACCTGCTGTAAAGAATGACTATTTTTCATTGCTCGCGGCTAACAAAAAGTAAAATGCTTTGCTCAACATTTCTTGCGTATTCTGCGTTTGACCATCCTGCAAATTATTACAGTAGGTGACCGCTAACTGGATGTGTTTTAACTGGAGGTTTGCTAACTGGAGTGATTCTCAGTTAACGAACACTTTAACGTCTAAACACGAAACATCCGGAATCTCATGAAGAGAAATTTGTCGCAAATGTGCATTTTTCAAACAAATTTAGGGTCTTTTGCCGACGTTTGCCATTAATTTATGTTATTATACGAATTACTATACTTTATATCAACATAAATGAAAAAAAAAAAGTTTGGTATGTTTATTCCAGTCAACGCCAATCAAAACAATCAATCCTTAGAAACGTCACTCCAGTTAGCGAACATCGTTCGTTAATTGGAGCTTGTTTACCTCTCAGTTAGCGGTCATCTACTGTAATTAATTTAAAATAAAACACCACTTACCTGTTCGCGTTGTTGTGTATTTCCTACACTGCGAAGGTCTTGTCCGTTTACTTCAATTTTCCCAGTTCCTGGAAATTTAAGCGTCACATCCCCGCGTGCTGTTTTACGCAAGCATTCTACAGGAATGGAATGTGTGTATTACTTGAATTAGCTATCCATTTGAACAAACGGAAACTGAAAATAAATATATACCATATATTGTTACACACTGCCGCCCATCTTCGTCTTGTTGCGGTACAGGGATGGTATCGTTGTCGAGTTTCGAAATTAGTGGTTTTCTATATTCAAACACAAAATCTTTCACACGATCAGACAGTGGATGAGCTTCGAGGCGATTCATTGCACTGATGAAATTGTCGTATTCAATGTCGGAAATTGTTTCCACAATTTTCTTTTCCAGCAATTCTTTTGGCAACCATTCAGATCCGGTGGTGTCTCTGAGATATAAAAGAAGCTTGTATTATATTTACTCATTTACTCACTTGTTTTCAAACAATTGCTTTTTTACTTACATTTTCTTTCCCACTGAATCCAAAGATTTGCCTTTCAATCGTGTTGAATCCTCTAGTGCGTTCATTTTGTTAATATTTTCAACCACTTCCTAGAAAATATGCATCAACACCATTGCATTGTTTTACGAAATCCATTATAGTGGCCGTATGAATACTTACAAACAGCAATTGAAAGAAGTTCGGACGCCCCGTGTAAAATAAAGGATGGAATGGTCGACCAGCTTCATCGAATTCAGCGCCCTTTTTTCTAGGAATAAATTCTTCCGGAGGTTTCATTGTCGGCCGTGCTGCCGGATCATACAGGCCAGACGGAAACAAATATTGCACCGCCTGGTCGATGTCTTGTTGGGTAAAGGTTTCCACGTCTGCTCCCATCATGTTTGCCAGATGTCTTTTACCAAGCTTGTACTCTAGTCGTGCAGTTTCCATACAACTTTCATATTCTTTGGCTCGTTCTAAATAAGCCTTCATTGCTTTACTTATTTTAGCCTTTTGAACTCTTTCCACATCTTCGGCCTTATAAACAATCGAACGATGAAAATGGGACTGCGAATGTAATGTAACACATTGTCCACAAATTACGTCTGTTCCGACCTTTATTCGAAACATGATTGGTGTACTTACCGAAGTATTAATAACCAAAGATTGCCGTGGAAACGTAGATCGCAGTCCGCGAATTACAATTGAAAACATCTCGCTCAGTTTAAGCTGTAAAGTTATTAAATAACAGGTATATTGCAGCCGGTGCACGTTGTGTTGCTGGTTTATTGTTATTTTCCGATAGTTGACGTTTATTCATGCACAGATCGCGGGTACACAACGCAAAGCACCATCTCTTCACAATCGTGGAACTATTGTGTTTGTGAAAGTCGCGTGAGAAACTACAGTGGAACGCCGTTTAGGCAGCGGTAATCGCTCCTGCGGGCGTGCGGGTGTGCGTGTGGAAAAATAAAAAATCAATCAGCACATTTTTAAATTATAAGCTTTCTTTGTACAACATGACAGTGTATGTAATATAAGGCCGAAAATACACGACGCAAGGTTTCCTCGGCCGGGTTACCCTTGTATAACATTTCAGTTGTCGTGCTATCGAATCTCACGTTCATATCTGGGAACACTACAACCCAAATAGCCAGCTCGTACTTTATAGCTGATTTAGGGCTGTTTAACGAAAAATCGTTCCGATGTCGTACTTTGTGGCTGATTAAGAGATAGACGGTACTTTGCGGAACTATGGAGCTTTTTAACAGGCACATGGTACTTTTTGGAACTTTGCGGCTGATTAGCACTATGTGTAGGGTTCATGGTGGAACTTGAAGGCTTGTTAAGAAAGCGTACCGAACTTGGTGGAACTGTATAACTTTTTAATGCATGACATCGGTACGAGATGGCTCTTGTCAAAGTGTCAAAGACGGACGCCGACAATAATCTCATTGCTGCTGCACAAGTTAGATTCGTTAATTGAAGAATGAATATTGAGTGAAGTGATTGTGAATTATCAGTAAATTGTGTAAAATTTTGTGTAATACATCAGTACAAAAGATTTAAAAATATACATATGTGTTTAAACGAAACAAATCTTGTTGTTTATTTCATCGATGACGCTTGCTTGAAAGTAAAACACAAAGAAAATAATCCCTGGCATCGTGGCATAAGGAAGCTGCTTAGGCGCTGTTTGAAAGACCCACATAGAACTTTGATGCTGTTTATCTACTGCAAAAGGCGAATTAGAGCAGCGATCTTTAGCGTGCCAAAATGAGCTGCTTAAGCAATTCTGGCTATTTGGGAACAGTCCAGTGCTGAAGACGCTTGTAAGGTTTTCTTTTGACAGTTTCTATTTCAAATTGAAAGCGAAATTTTTCATTGATGTTGTGGACAGACCGCTGCCTCATCCTGAGGGCTCACTGTTGACAGCAGGGCTGTCATCCTGTGACGTCCTCAGTGAGGATCGCGGCGCGAGCAGGACCAGTCGTCCTCTCCCCGCATTGTGTTGTGTATATTATTTATTACCTGTGTTTATCGTACCCATACCAAAGATAGGAATAAAACACATATTCTGTTTGTGCCGTACACCACCGTCTACCATGTTTCATTTGTGCGGTCACAACAATTGACATATTTCAAAGGCATTTAATTACTGCTGATCGCCTTCAATTCGCCGGCGATTACAAGGCGATTAGAAGACATTTAACGGAAATTTGCGGGTAGGGCATACATCGACGGCTGTTGTCAAACTGAATTTCAAAATGGGATCCTGCCAACTACTTAAAGACACCACCTCTATAAAAAGTGGAGTTACGTTTATCCGGGTACCTTTTATAAGTCTGTTAATTTATCCGTGCTGTTAAGAAATGACGATTCAATAAAATAGTGACATTGCATGTTGAGGGGGATATTTAAAAAAACGGTTATCAGAGCATCCCAAATAGCCAGCTCGTACTTTATAGCTGATTTAGGGCTGTTTAACGAAAAATCGTTCCGATGTCGTACTTTGTGGCTGATTAAGAGATAGACGGTACTTTGCGGAACTATGGAGCTTTTTAACAGGCACATGGTACTCTTTGAAACTTTGCGGCTGATTAGCACTATGTGTAGGGTTCATGGTGGAACTTGAAGGCTTGTTAAGAAAGCGTACCGAACTTGGTGGAACTGTATAACTTTTTAATGCATGACATCGGTACGAGATGGCTCTTGTCAAAGTGTCAAAGACGGACGCCGACAATAATCTCATTGCTGCTGCACAAGTTACCCAAGTAGCACAATCCTGTTAAGAAACCGTTAAAAGTATGCCTAAAAGTATTACTTTTAGCTTTCCATACAGCAGTAATTTTAGGGCTTACAACACTGCGTAACGCTTTCCTGGCTTCGTCAATGCTTCGTTAAAAATTAAAATTTTGCCGGTATTTTTAACGAAAAATATCAAACTCAACGAACAAATCGACAGAGATGGCTGTATTGCTCTTTCTCATTCTATATGCATTTTCTAGATCTTCGTTAAGTTACAACAGAAGGTGTTAATATTTCTTGGAATAAATGCATAAATTCACCACAAATACTTTTATTCGACATTTCATCGTTTTGTCACTGCATATTGTCACTTTATCACATAAGTTTCTTTCATTCCATGGGTTTCTTCCATTATATTAGCATGGAGGTCAGCTGCAGCCGTGGACGAAAAACTTGATGTCCAAACGCTATCCAAATCCAATATGCTGCGGAATATAAAACTTATGTAGCTCGTGTGAAGATAATGGTAATATCGATACACTGACCTGTTATAAAATCATGATGACACACAAATTAAACATTAGTTGATAGAAATTGTCGCAGACGCTTGGTTTTGTTGCCATCTACACAAAAGCTAACACACGAAGCTTGACGAACTTTTTGACATAAGAAATGGAGGCGCCATGTACGTGACCATGTACAGTATGTCTCAAAAATTATCGTCATCAAGAGCATGTTATTTTTCCCAAGAAAATATAAATTTTTATGAAATTTTTTCTCATTTGCAAATATTGCATACCCTTTATCAAACTCTTCACATATATTATTTGAACATATGAAATTTTATTTTTTTATTTTTAAATTATTTTTTTATTATCACCGCAGATTCAAATAGAGGAATAAAAGAAAACACATAGTTTTCAAACAGTTAATAAATAAAATGGTTTGGTGTAAAAAAAACGCATTATTACATACATAAGAATGAAAAATGATTTTCCGAATATTGAATAAATTGGAAATGGTGTAGATAAAATTTGAAAAACACTGTGTGTTATATTAACCCGAATCGATAAAAACGAGTGTAACGGAATACGTCGTTATGATGTAACGCTGGCCAATGTCATATTCTCTTAAGAAACTCTATTTGATTTTTAAAAGCTTTAAAAAACTGTTAATAATCAAATAGAGTTTCTTAAGGCTACTTGGGTAGATTCGTTAATTGAAGAATGAATATTGAGTGAAGTGATTGTGAATTATCAGTAAATTGTGTAAAATTTTGTGTAATACATCAGTACAAAAGATTTAAAAATATACATATGTGTTTAAACGAAACAAATCTTGTTGTTTATTTCATCGATGACGCTTGCGCTTGAAAATAAAACACAAAGAAAAATAATCCCTGGCATCGTGGAATAAGGAAGCTGCTTAGGGGCTGTTTGAAAGACCCACATAGAACTTTGATGCTGTTTATCTACTGCAAAAGGCGAATTAGAGCAGCGATCTTTAGCGTGCCAAAATGAGCTGCTTAAGCAATTCTGGCTATTTGAGATATGGCCAAAGCAAAAAACGCTATACAATCTGTTCCTGAGTTACACGGTTCTCGACTTACGCGGATTCTGAGATACGCAGTTTTTTTTTTAATTTGACAGATCAAACGTCAAATCAATACAATTCACTTCAACAATTGTCCAGTATACATTGCATTTTTGTTAATAAATTTAATCCACTTAAAAGCCAAAATTATCAGAATGTTCGGCACGAATCATATCATATGAGAAATCATATGAGTGATAAAGTGTGTAAAAGTACTAAATTAAATTAAAATTACAGAGTTATTTTGGCCGAAAACCGCAAAATTTGACTTACGCTAATATTCGAGTTACGCGCCCAAATAGCCAGCTCGTACTTTATAGCTGATTTAGGGCTGTTTAACGAAAAATCGTTCCGATGTCGTACTTTGTGGCTGATTACCCAAGTAGCACAATCCCGTTAAGAAACCGTTAAAAGTATGCCTAAAAGTATTACTTTTAGCTTTCCATACAGCAGTAATTTTAGGGCTTACAACACTGCGTAACGCTTTCCTGGCTTCGTCAATGCTTCGTTAAAAATTAAAATTTTGCCGGTATTTTTAACGAAAAATATCAAACTCAACGAACAAATCGACAGAGATGGCTGTATTGCTCTTTCTCATTCTATATGCATTTTCTAGATCTTCGTTAAGTTACAACAGAAGGTGTTAATATTTCTTGGAATAAATGCATAAATTCACCACAAATACTTTTATTCGACATTTCATCGTTTTGTCACTGCATATTGTCACTTTATCACATAAGTTTCTTTCATTCCATGGGTTTCTTCCATTATATTAGCATGGAGGTCAGCTGCAGCCGTGGACGAAAAACTTGATGTCCAAACGCTATCCAAATCCAATATGCTGCGGAATATAAAACTTATGTAGCTCGTGTGAAGATAATGGTAATATCGATACACTGACCTGTTATAAAATCATGATGACACACAAATTAAACATTAGTTGATAGAAATTGTCGCAGACGCTTGGTTTTGTTGCCATCTACACAAAAGCTAACACACGAAGCTTGACGAACTTTTTGACATAAGAAATGGAGGCGCCATGTACGTGACCATGTACAGTATGTCTCAAAAATTATCGTCATCAAGAGCATGTTATTTTTCCCAAGAAAATATAAATTTTTATGAAATTTTTTCTCATTTGCAAATATTGCATACACTTTATCAAACTCTTCACATATATTATTTGAACATATGAAATTTTATTTTTTTATTTTTAAATTATTTTTTTATTATCACCGCAGATTCAAATAGAGGAATAAAAGAAAACACATAGTTTTCAAACAGTTAATAAATAAAATGGTTTGGTGTAAAAAAAACGCATTATTACATACATAAGAATGAAAAAATGATTTTCCGAATATTGAATAAATTGGAAATGGTGTAGATAAAATTTGAAAAACACTGTGTGTTATATTAACCCGAATCGATAAAAACGAGTGTAACGGAATACGTCGTTATGATGTAACGCTGTCCAATGTCATATTCTCTTAAGAAACTCTATTTGATTTTTAAAAGCTTTAAAAAACTGTTAATAATCAAATAGAGTTTCTTAAGGCTACTTGGGTCGAACTGCAATAAATTTTGATTCATTGCTTTTATTGACCTGAAATTTTCCGTAGCCTCCCAACTTTTAATTTATGATTTTTTGGTGCATAAGTTGTAATTTTAAACAGCCTGTAAGTATTTTATTTTGAATTTTTTTTAACTTTACCACGTAAGTTGGCAACCAGCATACCCGGGTATTCCATACATTTTGTATGGAGAATGACGTTTCTCTTCTTCCTCTTTTCGTATTGTGCTTATTTTCGAGTCAAATTCAAGCGATTCCAAATTTCTATTTGACAGTTATTTTTATAATAAAATGAAGAAACTTAATGAATAAATGAATAGAAGAGAATATATGGTCGGCATTACTTGCTTACAGCATTAAAATATAGAAAGCATTGTTTACCTATGAAAATCGTGATTTTTTTACATCACAACGTGTGGAATACCCGGGTATGCCGGTTGCACTCTACGGTTAATGCGCCTTGGGATAAATGTAAACACCACCTTATTTTGCCATTTTTCGAGCAGGTACTCGAATCAAATTCTAGCTTTGAGGCTAGAATAATTTAGACTGAAAATTGCAGGCTAGTTGTATGTGTCTTTTGTATGGATTGTTCACATGATTTCAGCCGCCAACTGTCAAACTCCATACAAAAAGCTGACTAGAATCGTAAAGGGCCCCATTCTTATGGAAAAACATGAAGTTACTAAAAACTGGCTAGGTTTTACCAAAACATAATATACATTTCAATCAAAAATCTAAGGCCGAAAATACACGGACCCAAGGTGGAATGTATAATGAGGTGTAGTTTTAGCGCTTTTGGCGATCCCCCCCCCCTGGGCTCCGATTTTGACAGATGGTTTTCCGCTTGTACAGGCGTCCCCCGAGTTACGACCCTCTCGAGTTACGACGATTCGCAGATACGACGATTTTGATTTTGACATTGAAAAGTTGTCTTCGAGAAGAAATTGATGTATATTTTTGAATTTCTGAGCTTATAACCGTTACACACACATTTCCAAAGATTCCACAACTACCTGATATTGAATATCTATATCGTGTAAACGACTTTTGTGTAAAATTAATACATTATCGAACATTATTTCAAATAAAAAACATGATATAATAGAATTCGACTCTTCAACTTCGGTTATAAATTTTACATTGACAGATATTCGACATGCGACTTTTTCGACTTACGCCTTGCGTTGGGACTTTTTTTCGGTCCCAAATACAGTCGTATCTCGGGGGACACCTGTATATGTATTGATGGATTGTTTACGTTTTGCATGGTCAATATTTGGTGGAGATCAATTTGGGTGAATATTTTAATTTATTAGAACACAGCCCGTGATTTAAAATGGAAATTTTCCTTCGAGAACTTGAAGCGTTCGCCAAACGCGGAAAACTAACTGTCAGTTTTCTTCGTTGATTCTTCTTCCACCTAGCTGTCAAAACGGGCTTATAACTTGACCTGATATCTTTACGGTCCTTGCACGGACCGGAATTTCGCGGCCGCGGAATTCCGCCTGCTGTCAAACCCATATAAAAAGTGTCAATGGCAACTTTCTCGAACTGTCATATCCATACATTTTTTAGCAAGCGAAATTCCGCGGCCGCGAAATTCCTGTCCGTGTATTTTCGGCCTAAAATTTGTAATAAAATATATACTACGACTCATTATCCGTGTTATTCGAGTCATCCGGGCGAGGTCGAGTCCCGATAAGCCCGGATAAACGGCGCTCCACTTTACTAAGGCCCGTGTCTGTGCTCCATCGGATGCGATTTTATCGGAAGGCCTGTCAAAATTTTATATGGGATTTGACAGATAACGTCGGACGTGCGATTTCGTCGTACGACGGAATCAAAAAAAATTGATTTCGTCGGACGCCGCATCCGATTTTATCGGTCAAACTAAATGTGTGGTGTTTTGTAGGAACAATCTCAACTTAATTTTTCATAATCGTTATATTATTAAAATCATCCAAATAATCGCAATTACTTACTTACTTACTTATCCGGCACTACAACCGCTTTGCGGTCTTGGCCTGCCTCAGGAGTGTCCGAAACCGCTCACGGTCTCGCGCCTTCGTCTGCCAGTCCGTTATCCCGGCCTTAATGGCGGACGCCTCCACGCCATCTTGCCACCTCAATTTGGGCCTACCACGCCTCCTCTGTCCTTGTGGACGGCCTAAAAAGACTTTACGGGCTGGGTCGTCCGTTTCCATGCGTATAACATGGCCAGCCCACCGGAGCCTGGCGAGCTTTATACGCTGTACGACAGTGAGGTCGCCGTACATCTCGTATAGCTCGTCATTATAGCGGCTCCTCCATTGTCCTTCCACACATACGGGGCCAAGTATCCTTCTGAGCATCTTCCTCTCGAACGCGGCTAAGAGGGTTTCGTCAGATTTGGACAGTGTCCATGTCTCAGAGGCGTATGTGAGTACTGGTATTATATAGGTACTATATAGTCCCAGCTTCGTCCGTCGCGACAGGTTCTTTGAGGTAAACTGCTTTTTCAGGCTGTAGAATGACCGGTTGGCAGCCAGCATCCTTGCGCGCAACTCAGCTTCCATGCTGTTGTCGTTGCTGACCTTTGACCCAAGATAGGTGAATTGTGGGACGACTTCAAAAGTGCGTTCACCTATCTGTACGTCACACCTACGTAGATTCGGATTATTTATTGGTAGGTCCGCTGATGTTGCCACCATCAGTTTGGTCTTTGCCTCGTTTATCGCAATATTATATTATATTATAAATAATCGCAATATTATACGAAAAAGCGTTTGACAGCACGTGCGATAAAATCGCATGCGATGGAGCACAGACACGGGCCTAAAGAGAGCGACAAAATCAGCGTTCCCCTATGGTCAGTGTTTCAGTTAATCTGGTCACCCTGAAAATGTCTACGGTTTTCGATTTTCGCAGTGCCGTATAGAAAAAGGTAATACCGTTCACTGTCACTTATTTCATCATACGTGTTCGCGCTAGCAACATTTTTCCTTTTGTTTTAGTTTTAATTAACAATCCAGATTTATACACAAATCTTATTTTCAGATACAACAATAGTGTATCACAATGGAACATCTCAATTCTCTCGGTCTAAATGAGCAAAAAATCAAGGAAACTCTCAAAAACGCAACCCTTACTAGCACAATTACACGTGCCTTCTCTTACGTCCCGCCGGGTGTCGAGTTAAGTTCAGCACAAAAACCGCTGCTATTTCAGGCATGCTCAAAGATAAAACCGCAGACGGCTCACCATTTGGAACTTATAGTAAGAAAAATTTTGGATCACAGTTTGGACACTAGTCTACGTGTTGACACAGCACTGGAATATGTTCTGGCTAACGTGACGAAAGCTACTATCGACGAAGCTACTTTCGATGCGGCTTGCGGTGTGGGAGTAGTTGTGACACCGGAAGAAATCGAGCGGGCGGTTGAAATAACCGTTGCCAAATATCGTAACGATATCATCGACCAACGTTATCGTTTTAATGTCGGAAAATTGTTGAGCGAAATTCGAAGTGCTTTGCCATGGGTGGATGGTAAAGGCCTTAAAAGTGAGGTGGATGTGCAAATGTTTGATTTACTTGGCCCCAAAACGGATGCCGATGGGGAGAAAGTGGGTAAAAAACGTCGGGAAACCCCAGCCTCAGATACTGCACCGAAAGCAACTTCTGTCGTTGAACCATCAGCCGTCAATGCTAATAATCGACCAGAAGGCCCTCGAACGATGGTTGATCTGATGCGTAATGTCGATTTCCATCGTCCAGGCGAAAATTTCAAAACTGATGGGTATATTATTACTCCCGATACGGAACGTCTCTTGAAGGAACATTTACAGCGAACTGGTGGCAAAGTACGTACTCGCTTCCCCCCTGAGCCGAATGGAATTCTGCACATTGGCCACGCTAAAGCTATCAACATCAACTTTGCTTACGCGGCAGCGAACGATGGCATCTGCTTCCTTCGCTACGATGACACCAATCCCGAGAAGGAAGAGGAAAAATTTGTTAAAGGCATACGCGACATTGTCGAATGGCTCGGTTATAAGCCATTCAAAATTACATACTCTTCGGACTACTTCCAACAGTTGTACGAATTTGCTGTGCAGCTCATAAGAAAAGATATGGCTTACGTGTGTCATCAAACTGCTGATCAAATGAAGGGATTTACAACCGAACCATCCAAGTGGCGTAATCGTCCAATCGAGGAAAGCCTGCAGCTGTTCGAAGACATGAAAAATGGGAAAATTGATGAAGGTGCGGCAACATTACGCATGAAAATCACGCTGGAGGAGGGAAAAATGGACCCGGTAGCTTACCGGATCAAGTTTATTCCACACCATCGGACCGGAACAAAGTGGTGCATCTATCCGACGTACGACTACACACATTGTTTGTGCGATAGTCTGGAGGATATCACCCATTCGCTTTGCACCAAGGAGTTCCAATCGAGAAGATCGTCGTATTATTGGCTCTGTAATGCACTCAATATATACTGCCCAGTGCAATGGGAATATGCGCGGCTTAATGTTAACTACACCGTAGTTTCTAAGCGTAAAATCAACAAGCTGATCACTGAAAGTAAGACTAAATATTCGAGGTACAATGACGTGAAAAAA
This sequence comes from Anopheles merus, assembly GCF_017562075.2. Lineage (NCBI taxonomy): Eukaryota > Metazoa > Arthropoda > Insecta > Diptera > Culicidae > Anopheles > Anopheles merus. The sequence continues at coordinate 50,257,327 of NC_054084.1, read as the reverse complement.
TGTGTATGATTTGGTCATTTGTCTGTTTTTTTTTTTAGATATTGTTAACGACTGGGATGATCCTAGATTATTCACCCTGTCTGCTTTACGACGCAAGGGTTATCCAGCCGAAGCAATCAACAATTTTTGTGCCCAGATGGGTCTCACCGGTGCCCAAACGTCCATTGATCCTGCTGCACTGGAAGCGTCTGCCAGAGATGTATTGAATCTTACAGCATCACGTACAATGGCAGTACTAGAACCTCTAAAGATTACTATACTTGATTATCCGCATGAAGGGCCAATTCAACTATCAGTGCCCAATTTTCCAAACGTGCCGGAGAAGGGCGAGCACATGATTTGGTTCGATCGTGTTGTATATATAGAGCGAACCGATTTCATGGAAAATGCTGACAAATCTTTCCGTCGACTAACGCTAGGACAGCCGGTTGGACTGAAATACATTGGTTCCATGCTTAGAGTAGAAAGTGTTGTTCGAAAATCGGGCACCGTCGAGGAACTAGTATGTCGCATAGAACCGTGTACTGCAACCGAAAAACCTAAAGCGTATGTACACTGGGTAGTCAAACCCTGTCCAGTAGAGGTACGTTTGTATGAGAAGCTGTTTATGCACAAGAACCCAGAAGACAGTAACGATGTTCCCAATGGGTTTTTGAGCGACTGTGCTTCGGACACGATTCGTTCACTGTGCGGCTATGTCGATGCACATGTCATGAACAGTAAAGTGTACGATAAATATCAATTCGAACGCATTGGTTACTTCTCCGTGGATCCGGATAGCAGAAACGGACAGCTTGTTTTCAATCGTACCGTCACGCTTAAAGAAGATACTGGCAAAAATATTTAGATTGACAAATCAAGCCCGTTTCAATCTTCATTCATTATGATACGATTGGAGCAAATATTAAACCAGTGATGGAGATGTTTGCATGTGGTGAATGCTACAATAACAGAAAGAAAAGAAAAATGTTCGTGAAGTGATTCTTGGAGTGGAGTTTTTTTTTTGCCCTCTGCATAATAATTAATTATAGTGATGAATATTACAAGCGTCAGTTTAATGGTAAGCATTTGTAAACTTTCATCAGCACATTTTTTATTTGTTAATATCGTTTGCAAGTTGCACAATATCGACATTGGTTTACTACCAATTTTCCAATCACGCGACATAGACATTCATGCTAATGTGTATATTTTCAACACCGCTTTTCCGTTTCAAAATTTCTGTCTAAGTTTAAGATTAACATTTTGTAATATCTGCAATGCGTACTGTTACGGTAGAATATCATTAGAATGGTAGCACTCTATCGAAGTGAAAAAATAACAAACATATCCAAGCTGGCCTGTTCAAATTATAGACACATTCGTGAATTATTAGTGGTTTAATTGGCAACACAATTATAAACACATTATATTAGTACGGAGATGGATCGATTCCCTCCCGGATACGGATATCGCATAAACTGACTATTTGCTTATGTGGGAACATAAGTCTACCATTAGGCAAGCAAGAGATGAATACAAACAAACTAACAAAATGCCCTTAAATGGAATAGAATTGAGTGGCCGTAGATGATTGCAGTTCTATTTGGCCCATTTTGAACTGAAGACGCTGTAGCCATTTCAGTAGAGCTTCCGATGCGTGGAAATCCTGTTCCTCAATATTAGGAACGGCATCGCGACAGTTTTGCAAGCGCACGTGCAGCGTACCGGACAGTTGCGTGTTAGACGAAAGTACCGGTGTCCAAAGCGGCAGCAATTTCGCCAGTATCGTGGATCTAGTTTCCTTCAGCGATTCCAGAAGACCCAAGAAATGAAGGTTTACGCTCTCTGAAAGCTGTATATAGGAGAGATAGGAGCAAGGTAGTTGATTAAAGTGTTTTTTCATTGATTAATATTCGTTTACCTTTGAGTGCGACACTAGTTGCAAGATGCATGGAGTGACTTTCGCCCAAAATTCAAATAGAACACTAAGAGTGGTATTATATGCTTCCGATGAAATTGCTGCCAAACTTGCCACTTGCTCAAGATAAACCGTCCACAATTGGCACAAAGTAAAAGCATGAAACAATGACGACATGTGTAGCACGGACGTCTTTGACTGTTCTGCAAATCCAGCAAAAATTACTTGCACATGATCGGCAATATGACAACTGGCTTCTTGTGGCACGGGTTGGATAATGAGGGCACTGTTCCGCAAGTGAGTTTGATGCGGTGCTGTTGTACCAGCCCCTATACGGCGCACGATCAATGCTGTGTGCGTTAGTGAACCCATCAGTAGCCAGGAGAGCAAACGCATGTGACCAACGCACTCTGTGAATTCTTTTGGACTGTGTGGAACAACAAACAGGTCAATCCACTCAATTTTTGCAGTATATAAAATAATATATGGAACTATTCTTACCCTTGTTGTAAAGATGATGGTGCATTATTCAACCATGGTAGATATTTTGAAACGGTTCGGCTATCCTTTGAATTGCCACGCGACATCTCAAGTGCAAGATACTGTGCGATTGCACCCTTTAGTACCCCACCTATTGTGTCTTCGCACAAGCCAGGGGTGGTGCTTGACGCTTTCAAATTCTAAAATTATTACGTTTTATGCTAATAAGACATGTTTAAATGATGCAATTAAAAAACAAACGATTACCTTAATTTTACTCAGTGTATGAAAATCGGCCAAGAACTCTAGAATATCGTTAAGATAGGGTTGTCTCATGCATTCAGAAATATTGCAGTTCGCATGAACAAACGATTCGCCGGTAGAAATGTCTCCAATAATACCTGTTGGCAGAATTCCACCAGCGTCTTGTAGTAAAAATCCTACCAAAAGCAGCAGATTGTTATCCGGTACATTGATTTTGAACTTGAGTGCTTGCACTAGATCAAAAACGATTTGCCGTCCAAGGTACAGCTTATCACGCTCTTTGGCAAAAGCTCGTCCACTCAAGCTGCAAATTTCAACGAGTACTCTCTGCGTCAATTGAAGATTTTGTATGGCGTAGCTTATGATTTTAGAAAATGGTTCCAAAATGCTCTGAAAAATGTTACGATAGTTTTTGAATTGAATGATCTTTGGTATTTCCAAATGACCTTACCTTAGACAGTTGGGGTACTTTTAGTACGGCTACGATTATGTCAAGCAGATGCTCGGAACCACTGATGCTACCTAGTATCAATATAACCCGACGAAGCAAACTGTCCAGAGCTTGTATCACTGGTAACCATACGCTGCCTGCTATACAGTCAATCGGAACACACTGTAAATACTCGGCTAGATTGCGGAAGATCACGGGCAATAGATCCGTTGGGAGTGTTTTCTTTGCATTCAGCGTTTCGGCAAGCATTTGTATTGGGCTTGTTGGGTTCAGCTCGGAGAAATCGTTCAAACTGTTGGACACACTTCGATAGAATCGCTTACGAGTTGTTTCTGTGCCAAATCGATAAGTTGAATGTAGGCAGGTTTAGACTGTTCGCGAAAATGCATACTTACCATCTTTCTGGGTTAAAAAAACTTGATAAAATACGCCATTAGGAGCAAGCTGATGCAGAACACATCGAATGAACTGGTGTGCAACTGATTGTGAACCACCTGGCAAATGAGTTAAGCTTTCACAACGCCATGGAAATGTCGGGTGTAAAGAAATTCTGGAAGATAAAAACATACAATAATCTCGTTGCGTAACACAGTTGCAAATCACGAACATAATTCCTCCAATACCTTCTGTCAAAGCAGAGCTAATGCTAGAGGGCTATTAATTGTACAATAAATACATGTAACGTACCTTGAGACGATAGTTAGTATTTCCGGTAAGAACGGTGCTCCTAGAGAAGGTTCCCGGTGGATGAAGGTACCAAGCACGATTAACATTATGCCCATTTCTTCATCTGTATACTCCTCTTTCACCGCTCCACACTCTGTACAGCGGTGACAGATACACTCATCACCAATCCGCAGGCTACTCTGCAAATGTAAGAAACAGTAGAAGGTGTAAGTATGAATACAGCATGTTCCAATTTTGCAACCTAACCATGTTAATAGGATTGGATCCTTGGTCCGCCTATTTTGTATATCTACTTACTGATTTTTCCGGACAAGATGAGCTCTCAGGATCATCAATTTCTGATCCATCATCCTTAGTGTCAGGAGCCCAGGAGCCAGCATACTTTACACGTGTGTCCTTCGAACCGTCACTAAACACTTTTGTTCTTTTAGAATATTTCTGAGGTGGTTGGATCTCTTTATTAATGCCATCCGATGTCATTAATTCTCTTTCTGGCAAACCGTGCGAAGCATAAGGATTGCTAATACTAGTTCCTGCAGGCCCATTCTCATTATCCAGGGCCTGGGGTGGAGATTCTAGGGCACTCTGCTTCGTTAGCTTTCTTGGAGATGACGACGATATATCTCGTGTGTGACAACAGCTGGCAGCACTCTAATGCGCGGAAGGAAGATCATAATTAATAAGGCTAACATGCTGTTGTGATATTACACAACATTTACTTACATCGGATCGATCATCAGTGGTTTCATTGGAGCTCGTTCCTTCTGGAATCGCCAATCCTTCCCGTACTCTTTCCACAATAGTGCTTACGCTCTCTGTTGCATACTGCCCGATTGGTAGCAATCGTTCCGGCGTTGGAATTGGTATTTGTTGTAGGTAGCTTTTACCTAATCCAGCGGGAATAGCGGAAACAGGGCAGCTTGATGTTTTAGTGGCTTCTGCTAGAGGATCATACACCGGAGAGTTGCGCTCATTAATATCCGTTGGTTGTACACATGTAGCACTGGATCGTTCGCAAGATAACTTGAATGTGTGAGGATCTGTACCAGGTGCCCGGCTCGTTTGTTCAGAATCCAACTTTGTGTTCGTTGTGTTTGTTGTCTTCCTGCAACCTAGAGATTCATCTGTTCAAAAAAGAGAAACATATTTTTGTAGTTGAAGTTACGTTATTTTATATTTATATTTCAGTGGACCCTTAAGAGTACTATCTAAGAGAAAGTTTCGCTTAATATTCAAATCTAATTACTGCTCAGATGTTAAATTTTACGATTAAAATGTCGTCCAGCAATCAGCAACATCCATTCAGTTCTTGTTTCATTGTTTTTTTTTTAATTATTTCATACATTGATTGGACTCTTTTTCGCTTAAAAGTGATAAAAAAGACTTAAAAGTGATAATACAATCTCTTCATTCTAACATTGACTTGGCACATGGAAACATCTATTTTCCTTCTGATATAAATATAATATGTGAGTCTCTGGAACAGATTAATCTTGTTATGCGTGGGTTCTCTGCATTGCATGTCATTAGCGCACGTTACATGATTGTACTTATATTTTTGATACTTTAGCAAGAACAAAGAGTTGACGCAATCGGAATTTTGTATAGCACTGCTTTTTTAAATTACAGCTCAAGGCGGGTTAATACGAATGGTCAAAGCAACTGTGCCTCTGCCTCAAGCAAAATACTTCAACCATCACGTCCACGGAAGTCTTAAAGTTATATTGTTATTTTAGACCAGGGGTCTCCAAACTACGGCCCGCGGGCCGCATGCGGCCCTCAAGAGCCTTTGATGCGGCCCGTGAGGACTGGGTTAATGTTAAATTAAATAGCTTTTTTCTATATGATTATTTTTGTTTTATTTTTAAAAGATGAAAACCAATATTCAATAAAAGAAACCTGCAGAAATTTTACATCTTTCAATAGTATTTTCTTATTAAAACGAGATTTGAACTTCCACTCATTTTAAAGGTAACGTCAAAATGGCCCTCAACAAGGTTGATTGTGAAGCAATGCGGCCCGCGAGCTGAAAAGTATGGAGACCCCTGTTTTAGACTATTAAAAAAGAATTAATTTTGTCAATACAGGTGTCCCCCGAGATACGACTGTATTTGGGACCGAAAAAATGTCCCAAAGCAAGGCGTAAGTCGAAAAAGTCGTATGTCGAATATCTATGAATACTAAGTTTATAACCGAATTTGAAGAGTTGGAATTTATGATATCGTGCATTTTATTTGAAATAATGTTCGATAATGTAATAATTATATTTTAAAAGCCGTACACAATATAGATATTCAAGATAGGGTAATTGTGGAATCTTTGGAAATGTGTGTATAACGATTATCAGCCCAGAAATTCAAAAAAATACATCAATTTCTTGTCAATGACAACTTTTAACTGTCAAAATCAAAATCGTCGTATCTGCGAATCGTCGTAACTCGAGGGGGTCGTAACTCGGGGGACGCCTGTATATCCAATTATTGCTGGTTTCACGTATCGTGCAAAACTCCACTTCATCAAATTTAAGACTCCTCAATCCTTTCGTTATTCTTCTTATTCTTTGGCACAGCAACCGTTTTCGGTCAAGGCCTGTCTGTACCACTAATAAGCTTGACTTTGACTTATTGATCAGTGACTTATAGATTACCCATAGCCGGATAGTCCTACGTATGGCGGCACGGTAAATAGGGAGCTTACCCATACCCATGTCTTGCTGTTCAGTCGTACAAGTTGACGATAATACAATAGCTAATACGGCTCTCGTAACGGAAGCATTAATATTATTATGCATATTATTGTTATTATTATTATTATCCTAATTTTGTAACTTCTCAGCAATATGCTGGGAACTTTTCACCTGCCCCGGGCTATTCAAATGCCAAAGGTAAAAAATGAATGAATCTCATTCGCCGGTTTTCTTAATGTTAATGAGTTTGCACCGGATGTTAGTTATGGTGATTCAGGAACCTTCTTAAAGTGCTACATGTTCGAAGAATCACCGCCGTAGTTCTTACAATCACTTTGTCAATATGTTCCAGTTGATGGGGGTGAGTCCCATGTAACCGCGCGGCCACATGAGGTGAAATATACAACGAAATGAACTTTTTGACAGGCGAAATATCTGTCAGATAACGCATCACAGCAACCAGATGATGTGCAATGTAAACAAATAACGTGTACAAAACCGCAGCTAAATCTATTAAATAACTTCAATATTAAGTATTTTGTCAATTTGCATTCAACAATTGATCATTTTTTCCAATTAGGGAATGTTCTGCTTAAAAATATATTCTTTTTAAGTGAATTTCGAAAGCGGATGTTGTATCACCCCTATACCTTTAGCTGTATCTGTCAGATATTTCACCTATCAGAATAGTTCATTTCGCTATATATTTCACCCTGTTTGGCCGTACGGTAACTCCTTCAGTTTCCACTGACTTTTTCATCGGGGCCCTTCACGATTCTAGTTAGTTTTTTGTATGGAGTTTGACAGTTGGAGGCTGAAAACATGTAAACACTCCATACAAAACCACACAAAAAACTAGCCTGCAATTTTCAGTCTAGATTATTCTAGCTACAAAGCTAGAATTAGATTCGAGTACCTCCTCGAAAACACGGTGTTGTTTACATTTACCCCAAGGTGCATTAAAGAGATCACGTGGTGGAATCTAGAATCAAAGTGTATGTAGTCCAGGTGGTCTCATAGCTTTTTTTTATAACCAATTTTGAACATCACTTTTTGACAGAACGAGTGAAAACTTTTGCTCCAACGAGCTTTCTGGAGGCTTGACGAGTACTCAAAACACTCTTAAAATCTTCATTCAGAAGCAGAAGCGATAAAAATCAGCCTTCTAAATTCATACACCTTGGGATAAGCCCACCTGTATATTATACTCACTTAGATAGCTGCTCGAAAACTGCTATACAATGCAAACAGCTGGCAGCAAGATCTATTAAGGAGAACAGGTCGATGCAAAGCCCGTTGCTAGGTTGCGATTTTCAGCTCGCTTTTGACAGTTTCATGAAAAAGTGTTTACAAACAAACGGCTAATAGTTAACGCGCAAAAGTGGACGAATTTACTATTAGGAAGGTTATATTGGTTAAATTTCTTGCGGTCAATCACTTCTGGACAATAAAGGAGAAGTAATTGCAGTCTACTCTGTATTCAGAAACATTGATAACCTTTTTCATTGTTTGCCATTCCGTGACCACAAACCACTACCGTTTGCAACGGCCCTGCTGGAAAAACGAAATGTTTAACATGTTCAACTGGGTTAAAGAAGTCCTTTTTACTTTCAATTGAACACTGAGAGTAAAATGAAACATCCAATCGACACACACTGGTACAATATGCATACCATCATTTACTTATAACCCGGCTACGAATGATAAATGAGATCCTTGGATTGTATCAGTCATGTAATATTCTAATTGGATTCTAATTCTTCAAATATTCTAACAGAAATTGAATGTAAAATGCTGAACAAAACTCTCATTCACTCCATAGCAACGTCCATCGCTAAACATAAACAATGTTCACTTTAACTGTCAAAATTTTCCCATGGCTTTCTGTCAATTTACTCTAAGCGCTTCGACCTGTTCTCTTTCAAGGACCTTGAGCTGGCAGGCTGAAATTTCAGCTTACGAACTTCAAACGGAAAGGGCCCCAATGTTGACATCGAATGGAAATGGGTTGACAATATGGATGCTTTCATAAGTAAGCCGTGGAAAATATTGACATTGACAACAAAGATGTTGAGATCAATGCCAAATGTTATTGATTCAATTGGAAAACCCTGTACCATCGAAATCAAAGGTGTTGAGATCAATGGCAAACGTTATTTATTCAATTGGACAACCCTGTAATGCTTCACTACTAATATTAATGCAGTTTATCCTTTCTTACCTTGTTTAGCACACGATTGGCTTGTTTTTGAGGGTACATCCTTTGCTCCATTCGGTACACTGCTACCGCTGCTGGTGGTGCTTTGTGTAACGACGATTGCTTTCTGCACATTAGCAAAGGGATTTAAAATTGCTTGTGCTTTCGGTTGGCCTAGCATAGATGATGTAACCATCATACGAACGCCCTCCTGAACGGAACATTTTTGAGAGTTCATTTGAAAGGCTGACGGCATACGGAAAATATTGCTGCTTGTTTTCTCCGGTTTTTCCGTCTTATTACCAGTGGGACCCTTTCCCTCGGTATCCTTACTGTTAGCATTACTGCTACCTGCCGCATCTGTTTGTTCAAGCGACAAAGTAGGTTGCTGAGATTTTTTCGATTTTGTCGGCAGCGATGTATGTGCCACTGGGGCAATTTTTGGAGCTCCGCAAATTATGGACAAGTTTGTTCGACTAAGACTAGCGAGACCTTCCTTCATCTTTCCTGCCGTATCAAGTTTTAATACATTGGAATCGTCGTCATTGCTAGCCGTATCCTCTAGCGATCCCTGGGGAAAAGAGAGTATGTTTTTGAATGCCTGTTTACAATATTGGTACTATGTATCCTTCTAGTAAATCCCACAACAACAACAACAAAAAAAATTAAAATCTACATGACTATCAGGGTAATACGAAAGACCCATACGCACCTGAACACTGCTCTCCTGAATTGTGCTGTCGCTCACATCGCTCTCCGGTATGACGACCAGCTCCGATTCTGTGTCGTCTCCATCGACCTCAGCATGCTTGCGTGCCTTGCTACCACCAGCACTCTTACCTCTGGATGAGCGACATTTGGACGATTCCTCACATCCATACATTGAAAGTGTCGCAGTTTGCAGCGGGCTGTACGGTGGGCTGCTATCGTTTGTTGTCCGTTTTTCATCTCCCAGCTCCGAGGTGGCGCCGAGCGAAGGTTGACTTTGATTGCGTAAGCGTGTCGCAGAGTAATCCATAATGATGGTGGTCGGAATACGTCGACATTTGTGAAACTGTGCATCCAGCGAATTGATAACAAGACGAATCAAATTCTGCACCTGATCGGCCATGGAAGCCTGATTATACTGGTACTTGTACAAAATGACCAGTAACGACATCAGCCAGTTCCGTCGCACATGCGGCTCTAGATACCAGATGGAAAAATTGTACGTTACGACATTATTGTGGTGATTTTGATCTGCTCCGCTAGCCGTTCCTGGCGGCAGGAAGCCTCCGTTTGCCTGATTCGGAGCGTAGAGCAGCAGCTGGATAACGGTTGGCAGTAGCAGCCAACCCATTTGATGGTTCTGATCAAGCACCTGCGGGAGATTGGCCATAAATGCATTGAATACGGATGAGCAGCGCAGGCGGGCAGGCGACACATGGAAGAACTTTTCCCCCTGATTGTAGCCCAAAAGAAGATACAGGTGCCGGAGCACGATGGACTGAATTTTGAACAGTGGTTTCTCATCCGTGGGATAAGCCTGCGTTCAGTCCGTATATATGTATACACGCGGTGAGTGAGTGTGGGTTTATCATCGGGTATGAAATCCGAGTTCCGAATGCGGCGAATGAGAATCAAGAAACAACAAAAAAAGGGTATCGAGTTAGGAAGTCATGTGCCAGAATTAAAAACGATTGGAAAAAGAAAACAGAAAGAAACGAAAAAACGGTTAAAGCAGAATCAATAAGAACGACGATATTTTAGCATGCACTATAACACTGAACGCATGCTCACCAGATCAGGCCGAGACATGAACTGCATCAGAAGGAAGACAAGCAGGTGGATCGTTTCCTTGTCCGCTTCTTCTAGATCGATCACTCGATACAGGCTTCCCATGTGAAAATCTTCATTCTGACCGCTGATCGAATGAACGTGTCCATCTGCAAAAGACCAACCACAGTAGAAGGATTTCAGTCAGCGAACACAACCAGGAAAACTTACAGATGAATACGAAAGGTGTATCGGAAGTGGTATAAACGAGTACAGTTCACGTGCTATCACTTCCGCACATGGTTGCGCTTCCACACAATCCCTTACCTAGCCCAAAACGAGAGCTTTTCCTCTTCAAAATCGGTGCAGACACTTGGCGGCTGTACACTTTTTCTTTTTCTGTAAATGAAGCGACGACAGGAACGTGATAGGAAAGTGAATGCTTTTAGTAATGAAGTGGATACAATCTTGGCGCCAACGCCAAAACGGGTGCAAAGATGCACAGAAGTAAATGCAACCAAAAAATAATCTAACGTACCGATTTTTGATTCCTGACGCGGTATTATTGTTGCTGGCGCGGACATCGTGCGCTTGTAGGGCCATTTAGTACCAAAGGAAGCGCTTAGCGTTTTTGACATGCTTCCGGTCGTGTCGGACTGACTCAACGCTTCCCGGGCCTTGTTTATCTTCATTGAAAGGATCTCGCTCCCATTTTCACTGTTTCGCAGATCGCGTAAATACGAAATGTCTCCCGCCCGTTCCAGGTTTACTTGCGCCTCCACAAATAGCGTATCAAAGCGGTTTAAGAAAAAATCCCACGTGAGTACCTTGCGGTCGGATAGCGAATTGTGTAGCTGATAGATCGATTGCAACACCACAGGCCGGTCTACGATGAACTTGTCAAACTGACTTTCAAGACAATACAGCAGTGCTTGGATGGCATAATCGTGGATGGTTCCAAGGTATAAGGTTGCACGTTGAGCCACGTGCACGTTGATATCATCGCACGCCGCAATTAGATGGCAAAACGCAGTGGCTAGCGATGTTTGTAGGCTGACCTCGGCCCGAAGAGGAGTGCTGTCCATGAATCGAGTGATCACTGCAATACATGCATTGGATTTACTCCCTATTTTACCTTTTTTTTTAATGTTTAAGTACATCTTTCTGTAACGTACCAGTAACACGCTCTACCGCCTCAAACCGAACTCTCCAATCGGCGTCATGAAATGCTTCCTGGATTACTTTCCAAAATACATCTGATCCCATTGGAAGCGTGATGCAGTGCAGCAAAGTTGGCACAGTTACTTGGCAAATGTGCGACTGAGCAGCGGTGCACAGGTCCCACAAGCTTTAAGTATATAAAAATTTCAAGCAAATGCTTTTTTGAGTTAGTATTGTTCGTCTTTTATTAACACATTTTTTTAAACAATTTTTTGAACAGCATTTTGGATGACCAAGATTACAGTAACGCATAAATATAAGAAAAGCATCCTTAAAGATCATCTTTTATAACCGTTCAATAATATTTTTATCCTCGAAATCAACAAGAAAAGCCGTCTTGTCTCTTAGGAAGCACCCACTTTTCCAAACATCACATTATTAATTCTCCAAACTTGTACATTATGAGGAATGGTTAAAGTCTGCATAAATCAATGGTGTAAAATCAGTGGCACATTAATACGAGTGAAGGCCCTAAACGGTGGCCCTAAAGGAATTGTAAACTAGAGCAGGATTAAGAAGCAAATTTACATGTGAGCAGGAAGTCCCTTTTTCGGGGCACCACGCGGCGCTTCCTTGCGCGCTTAGTTTGCGTATTCCGCCCCCTGTGTACACAATGTTGCAATAAAACGTAAGAAAAAGTTGTACAGCAGATACGTACTTTTTGATTAGCATATTCTCTTGACACCAAATGAAGAATCCCCGATTATCTCGAGCGGCCTTTACGAAAGCATCGCCATGCAGGACCATCACGTTCAGGCATTGCAGTACGTAGTATAGTATATCAGCTTTGTCGATGTTTGGGATTTCCTTCAACAGTTGATAGATGAACTGTAAAGACTGAGGCAGAGCGTCGATGGAAAACTTGAATTTTCCAACCGATGTGTGCCAAAACTCCTCGTCTCCATCGAATGGATGGGATCCGTCTAGATTTTCCGAATCAAGGCCGCCACCTTCAGAGCTGCTTTCGCCAATCACATTCGGTTTCGCAATCTGCACCGTAGCAGTAGCTAGACCCAGACCAGTGGTGAAACAATGTTAGCAATTATTTAAGTTTTCGACTGCTAGACTCGAGAAGGTAAATTCTATACTTACCGACGTCGGCTTCGGACAACGTAACAGATCGTGCCACCGCCGGTACCACCTTTTCCGAAGGTATTATTGCAGCCAGGTCTAATTGTTCCGAGACTGTTTCCACCGTGGCGGTCATGATCTAAACATAATAAAAAGTCGTAAACGATCTTAATCCATGTAGCGAGCGTGTTATATGTGTGTATATATATATGTATACATGTATATATGTATATGTGTACATATATACCTCGTAGCAATTATTTACATCATGATTAGATACATAACATGTGTTTCAAATATATTTAACACCTCGTTTTCACTCCTCGCTCACAGACACATGCTTGATTGTGTCATAATTTCAACTTGATCTTAGGTATGGTATTATACGCAACAAGTTTCACACACCACGTACACAGAAGTAAAGAAAAACACAGAAATTAAAATGACACAATTAGCCACAAAGAGGTGACGCAAAAGAGATAAACAAAAATGATTTGGAATAAAACAACAAAAATAACGAAACGACTAAAGAGACACAGTGGAACGGTAGAAATGAAGCAAACTTTGTATTAACTTTAGACGAGCGTTTAAACGCTGTTCTCGGTGAATGAACATAAATAATGATAAAAAAACACCAATGAATGATTCACAGCATTCAATATTTTCTATTTTATCAAACAAGTAAGAGACCTTCCATAAAGTTAAGATCATGCACAGTTTGTATAGTTTAGCAGTTATAGTACATTTAGTATTTTCATCAATTTTCAGAATTCATTTTATAGATAATGACACGAGATTTTTATAGATATAGAGATGTGATTGAAACAATGTCGATCGAAACATATGGTACAATGTGGGCCACGGCAATGGGTTCTGGTACTGAATACCACTTTATCACCACAAGTAACAAAACAATGCTAAATGTGCGGTGGGAACGAAATATTTTTGCGTAAAATTAGATAATCGCAAATTCAATTCTTGTTCATTTCACCTACCTATGCAGTTATGCTTTAGCATGGTAAAAACATCATAAAAAAATCCATCTAATCGAAAACATCGATAATACACCACCCTTTAATGAATTGAGCAAAAACAAATAATATTTTCTCGCTAACAGTTAGCAAACGATTATACTCTACTTTTGGTCTCATATCGATCGACAGATGTGCTAGTTGTGTGTGTGTGTGTGTGTGTGTGTGTGTGTGTGTTTTATACACTGTGATGATGATTGCATTAGAGAAGATAGAAGACAGTTAATATAATACATACAGAACAAACATGCGGCATATGTACTAATACACCACCAACCGAGTGAGGTTCCGGCTGTGGAACTGCTACCGGTACTGGACCTAAATGTAAGTGTTACGATGATCAACGCACACAATTGGAACCGAGGAACGGGAAGAAAAAAATGGAAAGAAACAAACAAAGAAAAGATTATTATTGGTTCAATTTTATTTGTCAGCGGTCCTGCAAGCTACATTTTTTCTTAGTGCGCTTTAAAAGCTAGCGAAGCGAGAAATGTTTCTAATAACGGCTCAAACTCTTGCATCCAGAGCCGGTTAACGCTACCTACTGTTGCATGCATAGTATTACTACCAGCCAGCGTTTGTCTATTCGAATACTAATTGTGAACAAATATCACTAAATAGTAGAGTAGGGCATAGTTAGTTGACTCTCTTTTAACAACAAACAATAGCGAGAATTTGAGATTTTCAATTTCGAAACCCCTGACAACCAAACGATTGTGCTACATGTTTTGAAACCGAACACTACACTACTATAAACACAACACAATGGCAAAAAATATAAGCATAATTATTTAACCCATAATTATTTAACATTAACTAGGCTCTCTTTGCCATACAATAAACTCCTTTATGATGGATACAAAATTTAATGTATCGGTAATATAGTTGTAATAAAAATTGACCTATAAAATAGTTTAAACGTTTGAATTGTAAAGGCATTGAATAACGAATTAAATGCATAGAAAACTTAAGAAATTATGGAAGACATTCACCTGCCATTATAATGACTTTTCCGGCATCATCAAGAATAGAAGGCATGACTTTTATTTTTTTTGGTTTGGTTTTGGGAATTGAAGTATTTTGTTTTGTACATGTTTGTATTGTTTTGGTATTGTTGAATTTTTGTTGTTGTCGTGAAGTGTACGTGTTGATAAGACGAGTGTGTCGGTTGTTTTGGTGTGTCGGTTGATATAAAAAAACGAAAAAGAGACATATACACATGTACATTAGGAATGAATGAACGATATCGTGAATATTTTATTGTTTCGAAACACAACTACTCTAGTCGTTTGATTTATGTTGTTTACGGGCATTTTTGTTTACTTTGCATTTCACTATGTATAATAAACTACTTGAATGGAATGGAAATTGGATTGATATAATCGCTTCATTGACTTGGAAATCAGGCTTTAATATAATTTAATATATTAAATTGCACATATTTTTTGCTTAAATTTTATTATGTGAAAATAATTTCGAATCATTTTCATCCAAGCGGTTGTAGCGGTTCTAGCGTAAACCTCTACATTTGAGCAATACATTGTGCCTTAACTAATGTTTAGAATTCGTTAGTTGTAGTTTCTATGAAGAAAATTCGATCACTTCATCTACAAAGGCGTACCAAAGTGTGCAGAGATCAGTCCTCTAAATTTACAAGGAATCTATGTATAGAACAAAAATGTTCCTAGAGTGTAAAAATGTGTGCAAATGCATGTGCTGCTCCAAACTGCAAGCAGCGCAGTTCGGTTACACTTTTATATATTTCACTATTTCAACCATTGTACAAATTTGCCAAATTGTTCCAATGAATTGAACAATACTGCAGGCTGAAAACTATTATGGTACGAACATAAACGTTTCAATAAACAGCTTTGTGTGGAAGTAAATGGAAGTAAAAAGAAGAAGTTATAACCAAAAAAAGTAAAATAAATTGTACATCAATGAACCCTTACCTAATGGCCCAAGCGGTATGTGTAAAGGCGCCATCGAAAGAGACATGTCACGTTCGTTTGATTTAGCTTCCTTTTCCAATTCTGGTGGGCTCTTGCGCGTTTTTTCATCATCTATCACCATCTGCATCGGAGGCTGTGAAGCATATGGAAAGTATCGTAACGTTTTAAAATGAAATCTCCAACACTACAGCCGTACAGCTGGCCGATTTAGCCTTAATAAGCAGCTACACATACACATCGAAACAGGTGATACTTACATCGGGCGGGTTAACAGGATTTACCGGTGCTAGATATTGAACCAGCTTGGTCGAAAGCTGATGCCACATGACAGAAGTTTCGCAGTATGCGCAATCCTTTAACACGAATGCAACAAAATAGACTCTATTGTAAAGCAGTTTTCGAATATTCAAAACAGAACCTACCATCAGCCGGCAGCTGTGATTGCCCATGCCCACATTAGCAGCTGTTACCATGCACTTTAGCAAACGGCAAACGTTGTCGGCCACGGTCGTGTAAATGCCCGAATGCATCTCAATTTCCTGAAGCTCCATCTAAAATCCCAAAGCAGAGAAAAAGACAAATTTAAAAAATGTATAACCATGTGTGGCGCAAACGCTCACCTGGCGCAACAGAATATCTAACATCAGTACACAACATGTGAGATTGTGTTCGGCATCGGTCGAAAACTCCATGCACTTGCTCATGGGCACTTCGTCGTCAGAAATAGCCGATGTGTTGCCAGATTCATCCTCGACCACGGGAGCTGAAGAGGACGAAAATTATGGCACATCGATCATGTAGTGTTTTTTTGTTTTTATTTTTTATTTTTTTTATTCTGAACTTACAAATGGAACTACGTCTAGGTGGTTGTAACTCTCTTTCTTTGGCGAATTTGGTACCGCTTCCACCGCTCGATCCACCACGGCTGGAATCCTTGGATTTGTTTATTTCTGCCTGTACTCCATGCTTCATGATACGTACGCCGTCGCCAAACATCGCAAAGAGCTGCGGTAACGGAATGACAATCTCCAACTTGGTCAAATTCTGCAACCAATAGAGCGCCTGCTGCTGCACCTTGGCAGTCGTCTTCTCGAACCGTATTGCTACGAAATTGTACATAGCTCTAGCGTCAAACCCAAGCGGTGACATTTCCGCATCCAGTATCTTGTTCAGTACGATCTTCAGCTCGATCAGCTCTTTTTCCGGGACATCGTTCGTAATTGCTTCCATCCAGTGCGGCATTACCGTGTCCCAGATCTCCTGCGTAATGATTTCGTACGGTATCAAACAAATCAACCGCTGTAGACCCTCCTTCAGATGGGACGTTCGCGAAGCTAACGAATCCCAGTGTCCTCCGACGCGGGAGTACTCGGGTGGATGGGGTAGCAAGCAATCAATAAACTCTTTGTAGTGGCTGATGCGTACTTCCTTTAGCCAGCTGCATATGTGATCTTGCTTCAACTTTTCCAGCGTACTCTCTGTTTGCCCATCGTATGAGTATGCAGTCACGTGGAACCAGTGGAAGAGCATTGACAACAGTCGGCCCAAAATTTCCACCGGCGTATCGACCGTTGGTGTGCAGCGCCCCACCAGTAGCCATATGCCGTACCGTCCAAGCAGTTGGCGCTCCTCGAGCGTCAAATAGTCGACCTGTTGCTCACCACCTCCATTCTGTCCGGAAGCATTGCCTTTTGTTTCCATCATTGACGAGTCCTTGCGAAAGTCCACGTTAAGGGGTTTCGCTTCGCGCAGAAGACTGATTACAGACTCCACCAGATACGTTTGCATCTCGGCATCCATCATCATCATCGGTGGCAGGCTCCGATGAACGATGTGATCGATGCCACGGCGGCTATTGTGCCGATTGCCGTGACACTGCAGACAGTAACGTATTGGATGGTTGCCATTGTAGCTGGCACACTCGTTTGAAAAGCAGATCGATACAGCAGATTTCTCGTGCGAGCGGCAATTCTAAAATTTCAATTTCAAAGTGGAGAGAAATAATTATTATGAACATTACTAACTAATTAATGGTACGGCTTTGAACGGCTTGAAGCACGTTTTACTTACTTTGTTCTCGCACACCATCGATACCTGCTGCATCGGATGTAAAATGTCGCCGAAAGTAAGATTCCGATGATCGCGATGTATCTCGTTGGCGCACTCGATGCACAGATACAGTGGCGGTGGCGCATCCGACGCGTACAGAATGCTGATGCAGTGGTCGTAGCACACTTTCACAGCCTCTGCATTGCCCGCGTTCGGGCACGATTCTCGCTGGCAGACGAATGGCACCAGATCGTTGGTGAACTTGCAGAGCAGACCCTTCCGATCGAACAGGTTCGGATCGAAGGCGGGCCAGTAGTAAAAGAGCAGCTTGGCGGCAGACGCGCGCGACATCGCCGTTCCATACCCAATCACACACAGAAGGTCTTTGGCGACGTTGTGCTTCAATCGCATCAAACATTCAAGTAGCTGACAATGGTGGGCTGGATTGGTGGAGTACTGGAACACTAGCATTATGACGGCCGATACCGATTGGCACGCGTGGCATTCCTGATCGTCGTCACTTTGGCGCGCTGCGCATTACGATGCGTTGATTTCGAGGGGCAAAAATAAAGACGACAAACATATTGAAAACTGTATTGAAATACTTAACAAACATAAAGCCATACAAAATTTGAATAGCAAAAACTTAGAAAAACGCATCTTTATACAAAAAAAAAACATTTTTAACACATCCTATTAGTAATGCATTACAAACGCTTGTTTAATTTTTCCTTTTTTTCATCACCAGAAAACAGGTGACTTTTTTACAGAACTTGGACAGCGACAGGTTTTACTTGCGGTGAGCTTAAATTAGCTTTTTGTGACAAGAACAATGTTTTGCAATGTACACTGTACAGCTAAACATTTCATTGTTGGGTAGCTGAAAGAAACATGTCCATTTCCTTCCTCTGGAATGGCCTTGCAAAGTTAGCACAACATAGCTTCGGTAAAAACTCTGTACCATATTTCTACAGGGCGCTAGAAAAACGTCGCTGTGCTATCTTCATGACCACGCGCACTGCAGAACGTAGCAAATCATATACATTAAATACCGTACTTACTGATGGTAAACGGAAGAATATAGTAACAGAGATAGTTGATGATATCCTGGTGCAGTGATGGTGGCAGGACAGATATGCTAGATGCAGTTAGATAGGGAAGATTGTCGATAAGATCTCTATCAAGAAAGGGCAGTATGCATCCCAAACACTGAAGAAACGCCTTTCCAAAAAGGTGCAACCCAGACTGGATGTTGGACGCCACATCTAATAGCATGGTAAGTGCATTGTAGAGGTTTTGATACTCCAAGTTAGGATAGCTGGACATGCGAATTTGATCCAATGATGGGTCTTTAATCATTTCCAACGGTGAACAGGGAACATCTTTCAATACGGCTGCAATAGAATAAAGTAAATCAATACTTGTTAGTTTTTTTCAGTTTATTACTAAATCATGAACGAAAAACTAGATAAGAATTCCACCTACTGCTAATTTGTACAGTAAGAAATGGTTTAAAACGTTTGATGAAAATGCACAAATATACAAATTACTTCTAACCTAATCTTAAATTTAAACTTTTAGAATTTCTTTAAAGCTCACAATATCTATAAATTATACAAAACATGACAAAAAACCTATCTGAAATAATGTTCTTCTTTCATCCTTGAATCCTGTATACTAATTTGTGACATGTTACAAAAAAAACGAAATGAGTTTCTGTAACTGATCGAATACAAGGCACATTTAATCAATTCCAGACATCTGAATTTTGAAAAGTTTTTTAACTTCACGTACTTCTTTGCATATTGCATATATTATTAAATTAGATGCAAATAATAAAACCTTATCAGTGTTGTCCTGTACCTTATCTTCATTCATGCACAGTGACGGTCACCTAAAGTACCTCATATTTTCAACCTGGATCTGGACCTGGACCTTTCTTTAGACTATTTAACGGAAAACTTGCTTCACACGTCGTTGTGTGTGAGCATAATTTAGCTATGGCCAATAATAACAAGAAAAATCTCGGAAAACATGTCGAAAACGGCACGAGATTTATTACGTCGATTGAAAGTCGGAAAGGCTCCATTCCTTACAAAATGACCACATAGATTCACAATGTTAGCTAATATGGTGCTGAAATTTATTAAATTTAGTTATTTAGTATAAGTACCATTGATCATCATATGTGTGTTACATGGCCTCAATCTAGAACTCTTACTTTCTTCTTTGGCTTCTTTGGCTCAACAACCGTTGTCGATCAAGGCCTGCCTGTACCACTGTACTTGGGGGCTTGGCTTTAAGTGACTTATTAATCCCCCCATAGCAGGATAATCAGTCCTACGTATGACGACACAGCCCATTAGGGGCTTGAACCCATGACGGGCATGTTGTTAAGTCGTACAAGTTGACGACTGTACTACGAGACCGGCTAACTCTAACTTTAGCTTTTAAAAATACACAAAATTACTATGCTTTGTTTTTCATATTTTTTCAGATACAGGTCTGCTTTTTTTGTTTGTGCACCAGAAAAAATTGTAGCAAAGAGTATACTAATCGAAGACTAATGTGAAGACGATATTCCGATACGCGGTTTAAAGAACTACAGTACAAGTATCCTCAAAACGCAGTACATATCAGGTGTAATGCATAACAAAGAGGTAGGTATCTGATTTAGGCTGGCCTGAAATGTATATTTGTTACAAACGAGCATTCTATACTAATATTCATTGACTCATGTTTAGTAAAATGATTTTTTTTCATATTAAAAACTCATTTAAACCCATTTTGAGCACTTCCCATTGATTGTTTTTATGGGAAATTATTTGTTGAACGATTTTGTATGGAAACAACAATTGGAAACATATTTACAGATTTCAAGTTTGTGTAAGGAAAATAACTTAAATTTGTCCTGAATTATAGTGTTTGTCTTTTGGTCTGACAATTGTTGTTTAATCTTCCTGTCAGCACACCACGTCACCTTCGTATTGTACTGTCGACTCTGACAGCATGGATAAACAAACAACAGGATAAAAGGTACTGAACAGATGAACAGCGCTCTACTGTGTTAGGTAGTTTTTTTAGTATACAATCCTTATAAATTATTTCATTTCTAATATTGTATTATTTTCATACCTTTAAAAAATGAGAACTATCAGGAACACTTACTTAGTAAAGTTTGGGAAAAGTATTTGATAGTGTTGGCAACTTCCGATCCGGTTGGTCCCGGTGCTTGGTTTGCCAATAGTCGGACGTGGAAATCGTGTAGACACCGCAACTTTGCTTGAACTAAAAAAAATAGAAGTCAGTTCATGATTCCTCGATGAGTTCGATCATGGCTAACTAAGATCATGGAATCTATTGATCCACATTTTCACTTCCAAATACAAATTCAATCATACTACGGAAGCGTTTGTGTTTATAGGAGACCCTTTCTATAAATAAAGCAAACCCTTCCTTTTTTCTCGCACTTACAAGCTGCATTTCGGGTATTCATATTGATTAGTTGTATCCGAAAGCTCCCCGTCATTAGGACAGATTTTCGCTATTCTGTGTACAAATATCAAAACACAATCGAAATTCTTCTGCTTCACTGTACACAGCACATCCAGCCACACCAGAGCTCTCCAGATCCGAGGTCGAAATTATCTAAACCAACGCCATAGTAGCTTAATACTCAGTGATTCGACCACTCCCTATACATGTTTACTTTATTGCCACATAATTCCTCCCATTGGAGGTTTGCACCGTATCGGAATCACATCGCATCAAGCGATGGGAATTAACTGCACTAAATGAAAAGGGGCCAAAAGTTTGCACCATTTATAGTATCACGTTTCCTTTCTGATTGCGATTACGTAAAGGGTCTGCAGTCTGTTTTTTTTTTCTTCTTTTTTATGTCCTTTGCAGCCCAAATACAAATTGCCTTGTTAACACGGACAGCTCTCGCACAAAACTGTGGATGTGAAAAATCTCCAAACTGTTTACAGACAGATTTTTTTAGGTATGGCCAGTTATCTGTCAGTTGTACTTTTCTTCCAATCAGTCATGCGCACATTGCATTTGGAAAACGAATGCTGGAAAATGTACACATTCCCAGATGGGGATTTGCATGTAGTTGTGTATCATGTGCATCTATTTCGAAACGCATTGGAATGGCGAGGAATATCATTACACCTCAAAGATGGAAAAAGACAGTAAGAATGTTATAATACTATAATTTATATTATATTATTTTATAGAGTATTGTATTTGCTTTATGTTTTTGGACATCGACGAAAAAACGTATTCAGGTAAGCCATTTTGTATCAGCTGAGATAACGCTCAGATTTTTTTTCTCGACCCAATATTACAACCTGTTGCTTACCATAGACACCCACACAAAAATACTTCAATATGTGCACTCTTTTGTGTTTTATTTACATAGCGCATAACGCGAATATGGTCCAATTTCAATGTCTAGGAGGAGTGACAATTTGCATTTGTATTAACAAACTTCGGAGATGAAAATAACTATGAAAATGTTTCAACTGCATGGACCATACTATATGCCATTAAGCTATGATTATATGAGTTCACAAAGTCACAATGATCCTGTAGTTACGATTCGTCACCATCAATTACCGATTTTTCAGACTGACATTACAGATTTAACTAAATCGCATCTTTCTTAATCATCATTCGAACATTTTGTTACGGTTGATTCTCTCTTGCGATTATTTTTAAACAATTAATATTGTTAAATACAGAATACAGTATGTTTCCGAGTTCTCAGATCTCGGCAGACGAGGATTCAGATATGCACAACTTTATAAATTTGATTGATAATGCGTTAAACAAATTTCCAATTTTCTATTTATCTAAATCAGCTTTGAATAAAATAATCTGTGATAAGTGTATTAAAAAAGCGTGTTTTATTTTGCAGTTTACATTTTTTACTCCATTTTTATTTTAAATATTAGCTTTATCAGAAGCAATTTCATTTGGTTTCAAATGTTGTTAATCGTTTTTGTTATTTTTATCAAGCGCTTTATACCTTTTGGATTAAGGGTATCAGGGGCCCTAGGCGGAAAGACAAGTTGAGGCCCCCTGTAAATGGTGTTTTAGGGGAGGGGGTGGGGGGACCGGCACTGCTTGCTGTAGGGAGATTTAACAGTAAACTCGAAAAAGTATATTAGTTGACGGCGATAGTCTCGAGGTAGTAAAGGAGTTTTGCTATCTCGGAGTGGTCGTTACTTCGGACAACGACATCAGCAGCGAAATCTGGCGATGCATTGTTCAGGGGAATCGGGCATACTATGGGCTTCACCGACTGCTGAGATCCAGAAGTCTTTAAGCCCGCAAGAAATGTGAGATATATCGCACATTGATTCGCCCGATGGTCCTCTACGGACACGAGTTCTGAACCATCCGAGCGAAGGATGCAAACGCTCTGGGCGTGTTTGAGCGTCGCATCTTCCGAACCATCTTTGACGGTGTGTTCGAGCATGGAGCGTGGAGGAGAAGGATGAACTACGAGCTTGCTGAGCTGTACGGCAAACCGAGCATCCTGACGGTGGGGAAGGCTGGTAGGATACGATGCCTGGGGCATGTCATGAGGATGCCGGATTCATGCCCCACCAAGAAGGTGTTCGACAGTGATCCCCAGTTCGGCATAAGGTGCAGGGGAGCACAGCGAACGCGATGGCTGAATCAGGTAAAGCGAGACCTGACGGAGATCGGGTGTCTGCATGGATGGGAGGCTGCAGCCAGGGACCGAGCATCTTGGAGAATGATTGTTGACCGGGCCATGTTACATCGACGTGCTCTATCGTGAGCATGCCAACAATTGCTGGTTCTCAGGAAAGAGCGGCCACTGCTAACCCAATAAACATTCCAGGTTTTGACATTGGCGATTATGGTTTTGCTAAGGCGAGGAAGAGTGTTATGGCAGCAGGCCGGGTTAATAAACCTAAATCCTGCGTTAGCTAGTCGGTATGCTATTTCATTTCCCTGAATACCTGTGTTACCAGGGATCCAGCAGAATGTGGCTTGGTGTGAATTCGGTATAATGCAGAGTTGTTGGATGTTCGGGTCGCGGGTGGTTCCAGGTTCAAGTGCTTGAAGGACACAGACACTGACGGTGAAGATCACGTTGGGTTTGTCTCTGCGTAGACCTTCGTCAGCTGCAACCAGCCCGAAGCTGATTTTTTATGGTCCAGTCTATTTGTACCAGGGGCGACTACCAATTTGGATGAGTTTGGTGACTGAGGGGAGTGTTTGTTGTGTTAGCGTGGTGAAATCAGTGTTTTTCCTTTGGATAAGGGCATCGGCCTTGATGTTTTTCTCCATCATTCGTCCTGCAGCTGCTACTATCTTGTCAGTTATGATGTGATCGAAAGGTTGAAGACCGCTTTCACACATAAGTGATACTATGGGGCTCGTGACTAAAGCCCCAGTAGCACAGCGGATGGCGGTAGAGGTTAGGAGATTAGAAGATAGAATTCCAATTAAAACTTTAAAAGTGCGATTTGAAAGGAAGCTTTGAAGATACACTGTAATGCGTCCTCAAAAACCCCACATAATGAGCTGTTCAAGAATTGTATTTCGCCAGGTTCTATCAAAAGCTTTTGATAAATCTAATAATGCACAGTCAATGTGGTGCACTTTGGGGAAGTGGGTTTCTAAAAATTCATTAAGTTCGGCAAAATATGTTTCAGTACCTTTTATATCATAATAACTAATAATAATAATCATAATAATAACACTGTGTAGTAAGATTCTTTTAAATACCCTACTCAACACGCAATGTAATTTTGTATTGAACTGTCATTTCTCAACAGCACGGATATATGGACATCCGGATTACACGAAAATAAAATGTAGTAGTTTAAATTACAAAATTCACATTTTTGCTCCAATGTTTTAAGCGCATAAATCCTTAATCCGTACTCGCTGAAAAAAAAAACATTGCAATTTCGCTTATTAGTTCGGGAAAAGATAAACAAACCTATTGTAGCATATCTGCTAAACAAAACTTATTGTAAACCACACTATCAACTATAGACTCATTGTAACACACTTTAGAAAGCCAAACCACACCATTGTAACACATTCATTATAACACATTCAGCAAATCAGATCATACCATAGCACCGCAACCGGAAGAGTTCAGGCCGTCCATTCAAACAAATAACAGACGTGACACATTTATCAAAAACAACCGAAACGGGCAACATAAGCAATTCAAGCGTTACTGCGGTAAAGTGGACAATCAGAGAACGCATAGCAACTTATTGCTAAAAGCGCAGTGTAGGCAAAGATCGACGAACGCACCCGTTCTTTAGCTAGAACAGTTTATACTTTCCAGAACCTTCGTAAAAACATCCAATATAATGTATAAATACTTTCCAGACACCTCACTCCAATATAATGTATAAATTGCACCTCATATCAATAACCTTTAATTAGGACAAAAACACATTCCAAAACCATATGTACGAAACTTATTGAGTATAAATAAAACCAATTCCGACCGTGGCAAGTCAGATTCGTTCGGACTGCCAAGATAGGACGTTACGCTTCCTAATACTTCGCCTTCCAACTTATTTCAAGAGTTTAGTTATGTCCCCCTTCCCAAGGTAAGGCTTCTAAACTCCAACGTTTCCAGTAAGGGAAACCTCCTAAAGGTTTCTATAATCGCCTGGACGATCAAGTGCTGAAAAATCCGTTCGATCGATGTATTATTCCACCTCGACTCATGTCAGTAAAAACTGACCTACCGCGACGTTGTTCGATGTACAGTATGTACCGTATGTCCGCTCATCACATTACATGGCGACCGTGACCTTAATCTGCAATCGACAGGCAGAAGTGTAAGCAAATTATTTGAAGTAAAATGTGATACGTACAACGGTAATGTAAAGTGTAAGTGTCGTGCGACGAACCAAAAGTATTGTGACCATAACTGGCATTCGACGGAAAAAAAAGTGTCAAATGTGCATTTTTTACGGAACATTCATCAACGCAGCTCGCGCAAGTAACCCATAGGTAAAAAAAAAACAATAACGATGAAAGAACAGCTACAAGCAAGTTCGGTGCAGTGCAGAATGAAAAATAAAAACATTTAGTGCAGTGTAAGTGCAAAATGAATGTTTAATTGATGAACAAACATTATCCGTACACAGTGTTGTGAGAACCTATCCCAATGTGTAAAAACGTATGAACGCTCTTGCGATCGATTTACCAAGTAGATTAACGTTGAAATGAGAAACGATGAAAGCTTCAAAAAATGATAATTTTTCACAGTAACCCACAGTACAGCACAGATTTATAAAATGGGTAACGACGCATCAAACCCTAAAGCTAATGTCAATGGCGATAATGATCTTACCATTATTCAAACACAAAATGTTCACTCAGAGCAGCATGAAACCCATGAGTTAAAACTGAATATTGTGCTGATACTTCTTGCTATCATACTTATGCAAAAAGTAATTAAAACCATTTTCAAAATATTGAAAACTCTAGCAAAACGTGATGCAATCAATAACATGCAACTGCCTAACTAATTTTGGTAATCTATACGATTCGTGGAGCAAGTGATATGGAACAATAAAGTGCAGCGCGAAACAAGTTGTGGTCAGCGTGATTGAGAGGTACAACCGTTCCCACCGCGGAAGACGAAAAGACAAGGCGAGCTCACTGCCCAATCTGGATTGGCAGGCGAGAATGGACAAGTGTCCCAACCCCGACAAGACATCGAGTGAAGACTGATGACATCGTAAAAAAAAATTCACATCAAACATCGAGTATGTACCAAACACCGATTAAACACCAAGCACCGGTATAAAAACAGCGTAGCATCATAATCAGCAGCAACAAAATGCACGCCGCACATTCCATTAAGGTATTGTAACTTTGAAATATAATCTAATGGGTTTTAAAGCTAGGAAATAGGAAATAGGAAGTAATTAAAACCAATATGAAAAAGGAATGACTACTATAAGCGATAAAATCGAAATTTTGAAATATATATTTAAAAAAATACAGGATCCTAATCAAAGAACTTGTACAAGAACACAACTACGAATTAAAGCTGAAGAAACATTCAAAGAAATTCAAAATGACATCGAAAAAAAATAGATACAAATATACTTTTAACAAACTATTAGAATTTAGCAAAATTTCTAATGCATTAATACAAAATATCATTGCTATGAGCACATCAAAAACCAACGACGATTCACGTAACAAGTCATCTGATTTTTCTACAAATAGCTCAGAGGATAAAAATATCAATTTAACACTGTTAACAACCAGTAGATTATCATTTAAACTCTTAGCTCAGATCATATTTGTCTTACTAAAGCTGCATAAAAAATCAAAAATGGCCCCGTTCAATCTTAAGGATGCTCGGCAATAGTACCATTATTTAATGGTTCAGCGGATCAAGTTAAATCCTTTCTTAGAGCAATACATTTTGCAAAAAAAATGTTCCCGGCAGATCAGGAGGAAACATTAGTTGAATTCATATACACAAGATTATCAGGAAAGGCCGAAACAGGAATAAAACCAAATTTAATCACGGTAGAAGAAGTGGCGGAAGATATCAAATCGCGATGTGAGGAGAAAATAGAGCCAAGCAAGATCATTGCTAACATGAAGGCATTAAAAACAAAGGATACCAAGTCATTATGTAACGAAATAGAAGAGCTCACAGAGAAATTGAAAGTATTTTATTTACAAAAGAAAATACCAACAGATGTGGCAAGTGAATTGGCAGTAAAAGAGGGTATAGACTCATTAATCGAAAAGGTATCAAATAGAGAAGCAAAAACAGCTCTTATTATAGGCAAATTCGCTACAATAAACGAAGCGACTAAAATAGTGAACGAATGTGAATCTAGGCAGGATAAAGCACACATATTGGCTTATCAAGGTTCAAGTAACAATAGAAATAATAATCGAGGATATCAGAATAGGAATAATCAAAACAACTATGGTCCAAATCCAAACCAACCCTACAGAAACTACTATAATAATAGAAATAATAATAGCTTCAATAATCGAAATAATAACAATAGCAACTACAACAACAATCAGCGAAATAATATTCGCTATAACAACAGATTTATTCAGGGATACAATAATGAAAAATACAACTCCAACTACAATGGTAATCAGAACAGACCAAACAAAAACCTAAGGGCAATAACAAATGGAGAAACAGGGCAACAACAACGCAACATATACCATACTACAGCTCAGATACAGGAAGTGGAGGAAAATAATTTTTTAGACCAACAGGAGTCAACTCAAACCCTAGATCAATTTACTCATTAGAGCTAAATGGAGTTGATTATATAAAGATTAGATTGAGCATTGCAAATAATGAAACATCAATATTACTAGTTGATACAGGAGCATCAATTTCTTTATTCAAAGCAAGCAAGTTAAAGAAAAATCATGGCTCAATACGTTCAGATTCAATATCATTAACAGGGATATCTAACACACCAATTTATTCAAAAGGAAGTACAACATGCACTATATATTTCAACAATCTAGAATTGGAACACGATTTTGTATTAGTTCCAGATGAATTCAACATTAGAGCAGATGGCATATTAGGAAGAGACTTTTACAAACTATACAGATGTTCAATTAATTATCATTTAGAAATGCTTACATTCACGTGTCAGGGTGTAGAAATTCAACACAACATCGAAGAAGATGATGGAAAAGGATTTATTTTACCAATCAGAAGTGAAGTGGTACGTAAAGTATACCTTCCAAACATTACAGAGGATACCATAGTCTTCACACAAGAAATTCAACCAGAAGTATTTTGTGGTAGCACTATTATTTCAAAGGATAATCAGTTAATTGAATTAATCAATACAAGGCAGAGAAATATTTAGATAACAAACGCAGAATTTAAACCCATTACAGAACCATTAGCAAATTATGAAGTGAAACAAGTGAATAACAAAGTAGGAGAAATTAATAATAATAGATTGCAAAATCTATTACAAAAAATTAAAGTAGATAAAATTCCCACTACGGAAATTTATAATTTGAAGAAAATTGTAACTGAATATAACGATATATTTTGCGTAGAGGATGATGATTACTTCAAATAACTTTTACCCTCAGAAAATTGAATTAAAGGATAATATTCCTACGTATATACCAAATTATAAACAAATATACTCACAGGCTGATGAAATACAAAATCAGGTAGACAAAATGCTTAAGAATGACATAATTGAACACTCAGTCTCCCCATATAACTCACCTATATTATTGGTTCCAAAGAAATCAACGGATGATAACAAAAAATGGAGACTTGTAGTAGATTTCAGGCAGCTGAACAAAAAGGTTATACCAGATAAATTTCCATTGCCAATAATTGATACAATATTAGATCAGTTAGGGAGAGCAAAATATTTTAGTACCCTTGATCTCATGTCAGGATTCCATCAAATACCTTTAGAAAATGATTCAAGAAAATTTACAGCTTTTTCAACCGGATCAGGCCATTACCAATTTAAACGTATGCCGTTCGGTTTAAACATTAGCCCCAACAGCTTTCAACGCATGATGGCTATCGCTATGGCAGGATTAACTCCTGAGCTAGCATTTGTATATATAGACGATATAATCGTTACTGGCTGCAGTGCACGGCAGCACATCAGTAACATAGTTAAGGTTTTTGATAGGTTAAGGTCTTACAATTTAAAATTAAATCCAGAAAAATGTTCATTTTTCAAAACAGAAGTTACTTATTTAGGTCATAAGATAACAGACAAAGGTATATACCCAGACGATTCTAAGTTTGAAACAATTAGAAACTTTCCCATACCCAAAAGTGCAGATGAAGTACGAAGATTCGTTGCATTTTGTAATTATTATCGTAAATTTGTACAGAATTTTGCCAAAATTGCTAAACCTTTAAATAACCTAATTAAGAAAAATGTCAAGTTTATTTGGACAGATGAATGCCAAAAAGCATTTAATAGTTTAAAAGAAAGCCTTTTGTCTCCAGCAGTCTTGAAGTATCCGGATTTTACTAAAGAATTCATACTAAGAACTGATGCTTCAGATGTCGCATGTGGAGCAGTTCTTTCTCAAATCACAGATGGAAAAGATCACCCAATCGCGTATGCAAGCAAAAGATTCACGCAAGGAGAAAAGAATAAGCCTATCATAGAAAAGGAACTTACAGCAATTCACTGGGCAATCAATTATTTCAAACCATACCTATACGGCAGAAAATTCACCGTAAAAACAGATCATAGACCATTAGTATACCTGTTTGGTATGAAAAACCCAACATCTAAACTAACAAGAATGAGACTAGATTTAGAAGAATTTGATTTTAAAATAGAATTTTTAGCAGGTAAAACCAACGTAGTAGCAGATGCTTTATCCAGAATTATAACTGATTCTGATGAGCTTAAAGCATCAATTCCTAAAAATAAATCAGATATATCAAATCCTATCTTAATGGTAAATACTAGAGCTATGATAAAGAAAAACAACGTTGTAGAAAACAAAAAGAAAAAGGAAGAAATAATAGAAGAATATAATCCAACAAACATGTATGAAACAGACAGGCCATCTGATACAACTAAAATGTTCAAAATGAAATCAAATATTAATGAAAAAAATGAATTTATTGAGCTCGTGATATACAATCACAATTATTACAAAGCGCTGGGAAAATTTAAAATACCCTTAACTTCTGCGAAGCAAAGTCAAACACTAGAGTTTGTACTGCATGAGTCATGCCTAATCGCTAGAAAGTATCACAAAAATTTAGCAATTGCATCGAATGACAGATTATTCGAATTTTACTCAATGTCGACCATAAAAGAAATAATTAACAAAATGATAACAGACGTTCACATCGTCGTATTTACACCACCTAGACTGGTAGAAGATACAGAAGAACAGATCAAAATAATGTCCAATTTTCACACAACACCATCAGGAGGTCATATAGGACAATTCAAGCTGTATAGTAAGATAAAGGATAAATTCAAATGGAAAAATATGAAAGCGGATATCATCAAGTATGTAAAAAGTTGTAAAGCATGCGCAACTAATAAAATCTTAAAACATACTAAAGAGGAAACTGTTGTGACGACAACACCCTCTAAACCCTTTAACATCATAACGATTGATACCGTAGGCCCTTTACCAAAAACAGCAAATAATAATCGATACGCAGTTACGATCCAATGCGAATTATCGAAATATATCATAATCATCCCGATTCCAAACAAAGAAGCAAATACTATAGCAAAAGCATTAGTAGAAAATTTTATTCTTACATTTGGAAACTTTTTAGAAATGAGATCAGATCAAGGACTTGAATATAACAATGAAATTTTGGCACAAATATCAAAAATATTACAAATCAAACAAACATTTGCAGCAGCATATCATCCACAAACAATAGGATCTTTAGAGCGAAACCATAGAAGTTTAAATGAATATTTACGAAGTTACACCAATGAGCATCATGATGACTGGGATCAATGGACTAAATTTTACGAATTCGTTTATAACACATCAGTACATAGCACCACTAATTTCACAACTTTTGAATTAATATTTGGAAGAAAAGCTAATTTACCACAAGAATTATATAAAACAAAAGTAGAGCCATTATACAATATAGAACAATACTACAATGAAATGAAGTTTAAATTACAAAAATCACATGAAATTGCAAAACAAAAACTTATTCAAGCAAAATTACAACGTCAAGCAAAATTGAATGAAAATGTAAACAAATTAAACATACGAATAGGAGATTATGTATATTTAACAAACGAAAATAGAAGGAAATAGATAAATAGATCCAGCTTATATAGGACCATTTACAGTCGTAGAAATTACAAATACGAACTGCATTATAAAACACAATCAAACAGGAAAAACCACAACAGTACATAAAAACAGATTAAAACATTTTTAGTGAATAATGCACTCTTTCGTATAAACTCAATCGTACATTATTCAAAAAGGGTGGAGGTGTAGCATATCTGTTAAACAAAACTTATTGTAAACCACACTATCAACTATAGACTCATTGTAACACACTTTAGAAAGCCAAACCACACCATTGTAACACATTCATTATAACACATTCAGCAAATCAGATCATACCATAGCACCGCAACCGGAAGAGTTCAGGCCGTCCATTCAAACAAATAACAGACGTGACACATTTATCAAAAACAACCGAAACGGGCAACATAAGCAATTCAAGCGTTACTGCGGTAAAGTGGACAATCAGAGAACGCATAGCAACTTATTGCTAAAAGCGCAGTGTAGGCAAAGATCGACGAACGCACCCGTTCTTTAGCTAGAACAGTTTATACTTTCCAGAACCTTCGTAAAAACATAGACACCTCACTCCAATATAATGTATAAATTGCACCTCATATCAATAACCTTTAATTAGGACAAAAACACATTCCAAAACCATATGTACGAAACTTATTGAGTATAAATAAAACCAATTCCGACCGTGGCAAGTCAGATTCGTTCGGACTGCCAAGATAGGACGTTACGCTTCCTAATACTTCGCCTTCCAACTTATTTCAAGAGTTTAGTTATGTCCCCCTTCCCAAGGTAAGGCTTCTAAACTCCAACGTTTCCAGTAAGGGAAACCTCCTAAAGGTTTCTATGATCGCCTGGACGATCAAGTGCTGAAAAATCCGTTCGATCGATGTATTATTCCACCTCGACTCATGTCAGTAAAAACTGACCTACCGCGACGTTGTTCGATGTACAGTATGTACCGTATGTCCGCTCATCACATTACACTATTTTTTCGTTCAGTATGTTGGTGGTGCTGTAAATTGGAAAAATAAACCATTGATTTTCGGACCAGTACATACAACATCAGTTGAAATCATTCAGTGTTCGATTAAAGTCAATTTGTTTCATTATTTTATTATAATAAGATCCTAATACAAAATATCAGCATGAACACTGTGTAGCCATCCATCCGACCTTTTGTTCTTACAATTTACACTTCATTCATTTGATTACATTTTTCCTATAACATTATTCCTTTATGTTACATTTTAATTTACGAACTATTATAAAAATCCGCTACTGTACACTGCTCTTGATCAATACATCGATTGAAGGACACGGAAAATGCACCCTTGCTTGGCGTGGTTGACTGTTTTGGTTTCAAACACCTATTTTGTACGTATTTCTCGTATTTTCGTAATTCGTTTATATATGCAGTAGGTGAACGCTAACTGAGAGGTAAACAAGCTCCAGTTAACGAACAATGTTCGATAACTGGAGTGACGTTTCTATGGATTGATTGTTTTGATTGGCGTTGAGTGGAATAAACATACCAAACTTTTTTTTCATTTATGTTGATATAAAGTATAGTAATTCGTGTAATAACATAAATTAATAGCAAACGTAGGCAAAAGAAACCTAAATTTGTTTGAAAAATGCACATTTGCGACAAATTTCTCTTCGTGAGATTCCGGATGTTTCATGTTTTCACGTTTAAGTGTTCGTTAACTGAGAATCACTCCAGTTAGCGAACCTCCAGCGAAAAAGCACTCCAGTTAAAACACATTCAATTAGCGGTCACCTACCATTTCACGCGTTCTAATAACATACAAAGAAGATGTTGATTCAAATGGTACACAACCCAAACCATTGCTGATCTTTCACATTCATTCCTTGCGGAATACGCACTTGGAAGCAAGCGCGATAAATAAATAGATACAAAT
Source organism: Anopheles merus (assembly GCF_017562075.2). Lineage (NCBI taxonomy): Eukaryota > Metazoa > Arthropoda > Insecta > Diptera > Culicidae > Anopheles > Anopheles merus. Next base: position 50,223,822 of record NC_054084.1, on the reverse strand, counting down.
ACATTTTCTCCATGTACAGAATGAAGAGCCAATTCCAATCTTCGCGTTATCATGCAGGGCAATGAAATTACGTACGCTCTTCAATAGAATGAGCGTTCAAAAATGGTTGCAACCCTCGAAAAATATTACATTTTTTTTTTCTCTGTATAATATTACCATCTATTTTCTTAATCGATCAAATAATCAATAACTTGTTCATCTCCAATCAATAGTAATATAATAATATCCGCTAACATGTACAATTGCTGTTCAGTCATTTCGTTGCCTTATAACGATGTAATGCTATTTACTGTTGGCTGTTCTACATGGATTATTGGCTTAGGCATGAACTGGAGAGATGGGCATTAGTAATTGTTATTAAGTTTTCTTTTCAAGTCTGCCATGCATAGTCCACTCCTAGCGTAGGATTGTTTCATTCTCAAAATGTTTTTAATAATTGACTTAGTCTTGGTTCCATTCTTCCTTTTACGAATGCTTGCTTAGTTGTTTCAAAACTTTAAGTATAATAAAAGAAAGCCGCTCATGACGCAATTTGTTACTTTCCCTTTGATGTTCATCGTATGAAACATTATTGTAATTATTATTATTATTACCTCTCATTTTCTCTTTAAATGATTATCTATATACTATACTGTATCACATTTTTGCCACAAAATAGCATAGTGGACTCCTGGTACTTACTATTTACCAAAGGTGGTGTAACTTTTTTTAAGTTAATAGTACAAAAGTTTACGTATTGAAGCATCCTACAGTTGTGTAAAAAAGAAAAAGAAAGATATGTTGATGATACTGATAAATTCATTTGAAAGAACCTTTCTTGCTTTGGTGCCCAGTCTGATCACGAGAGTTAGATAAAGCCAGCTTAATGCTTTGTGGCCGCGTTTGATATCAGAGGGGGTTTTTTACATTGTTGTGGATGTTTCAAAACTAATGATCTAGCTTTGTTTCTATAGGAAATTGTTTTTATGCCATACATTAATTAATGAACGGCACATCAAAAATAACAATAATTGTGCATTCACATCCAATAAATACCGTGCTGACATGTATTCAATGACTCACATCACAATCTTTTCTGGTTTACAAAACGATACGATGTGAATGGTAAAATAAAAAAAGCAACAAAACTTCAGTTTTAGCCTTGCTTCACATTTCGTGTAGAAATTGGTAATTTGTGGATAATAACTATTCATTTAACAGAAGTAAGTTTCAAACAGAGTGAGAGAGAGAGAGAGAGAGAGAGAGAGAGAGAGAGAGCGAGGGATAGAGAGATGGAGAGAGGGAGACAGAACGGCAGAAATAATCTTTAAATAGACACACATGGAATAACATAAAGATAAAACATCAATGGTTATGTTCTTTTATATAAAGTTGTATGATATTTCTCTAAATGTTTTAATATAACACGTTGCATGGCAAAATATCGAGATAAGCTAATACGACGAAGAAGTAAATCAAAATAGCTTGATTGTAATACTTCTACTAAATTCGCGCTCTTTTTGTTCCATTCTATACAAAAACACACACACAAACACTGACGGCATAAACCTGAATTACATAATTATTACTCATCATGACGAGTTGTTCTAACATAACTCTTGTACCATGACGGTGTGAAAGTAAACCTAATAGTTAACTGTTTTTGTATAACTGTGAGGAATAACAAAAGCAACAACAATGTATGTTAAAGGATTTCGCTCCATTAAGTACTGACTGGCCAATTGAAACGAACTAAAAAAGAAAAGAAAGATGTGCCGTGTCACAGAGAACCAAAAATGTATGCCCTAGTTGATTGCATTCAAATTAGAGCTTTATTACGCTCTTGTTGCCATTATTGTTGCCATTATTTTTTAACAGCAATTTGCAACAACATACCAATACACATATTTGATCAAAATTTATCAGATTTTACGGTAATTGCACATAATATTAAAATGTGAATTTATATGTTTTAAAAGTGTGTGTTTTTTTTTTTGTTTAGGAACTTCACTTAAACAATTGTAGTTTTTAACACACACAATATTGACATCAATCAGTGCCGCGTTAACAGCATTGCAATAAAGTCATAGTTATTTCCCACTTTATTGTAATTAAAATCACCGCTCCGAGAAAAAACGGTATTGCATAATTATGCAACGGTTCTATTGAATACGTCGGTGATGCAAAAACAAACAAATATTTTGCGTTGAGCGATGAAAGCATGAAAGAATATCATTTGTTCAAAGTTAATGACTGTTAAAAAGTACAAAAAAATCCTCACGGAATATAGAATTGACAAAAAGAAATAAAAATAATAAAAAAAACCTCAGATCAATAACTAGCAAACCATAGGACAATATTCGTGCAGATATGTCACGTCTGATCATACCCGAAGGCTGATCATGTAATATACTACGATTGCAAAGGACATAAAATCAATCATACTATACACTTTCAATTGTCCTTTGTCTTTAAAGCATGATTGGTATCTGAGATCCGGACACCATGTGCGTGTGTGTATGTACGTGTTTTTGATCTTTTCTAGATCTCTTTTGGTTGAAATGAACTTAAATAGAACGGCTGTTGACTGCGTCCTACAGTGTAACAAAGCAATAGTGGTTAAATGTGTGGTGGACTACAAGGTCCTACAACCGAAGGACTGCCTCCCACTACGCCAGCTGAAGTTGCACCGTTCCACCGAGGATGGCATAATCTTCCCGATTCGGAGAGCACCGATATGCGTTTGTCAAACATATCCTTCCCACTTCCATTGGAACAGGGTGTACCCGTAGAGGATACCACTGGCGAGGATAATACAGTACCCCCTCCTACCGATGCCGCGCTTGCTGACGGATGTAGAGATGAAGCCGACGTTTGTGATAATATCACACTATGATGATGATTTTGATGCAGTTGCTGCTGCTGTAACAACAGTGAGGGATCTGTATTGAGCTGCTTCTGTGATTTGGCACGTTGTAATGTCGAGCAGGACGCCATCGTCGATCCATCATCGGAAGTGCTCAAATACAATAATGCACCAGCTGCACCACCGACGCCACCCATTCCAGTACTTCCAGCGCCATTGCTACCTACCGCTGCCGCCGTAGCAATGAGGCAGCCATTATCGTCCATATTTGCTCCACTGAGCAAAAGTGCTGCGGACCCGACACTTCCACCAACCCCACCAGCACTGCAACCACCGGTACCGCCAGCTCCACTGCTACTGACGCCGCTTCCACTTGCAGTTGTTGGGGGTGACGGCATGTTGTTGATGCTCTTATCCCACGTGTTTTTAATCATATGATGCGAACTGTCAAAGTTTGAAAGTGTATTGCTACTACTCCGCTTCTGGCCTGAGGACTGGAGATGGTTGTGAAATCCATTATGGTATTGTTGTTGTTGCTGTTGCGAAGATGAATGGAGCAGAGCACCGGAAGACGTAGACGACGACGACGACTGTTGATGGTGAAGCTGTTGCTGTTGCTGGTGTTGCTGCTGCTGTTGCAGGTGATGATGATGGTGATGTGAGGATGCGGAAAGATTGTGGGAAGCATTTTGTTCATTCTGTTTTCTCGCTTCCGCATCATCCTTTTCCTGTTCCCGTTGGCGCTTGCGCTTGAGACAGATAACGATCGTAGTCGCAATGAACGCCAACAGTGGTGTTGAAATGGAGAACATCGCTATTAAAACGATTTGACCACTGCTCAACCCATCCGCGATGCGACTGCTGGAGTCAACTCCTTCTCCTCCACTGTGCCGTTGTTGCTGTTGCGGATGATGGTGGTGATGATGAAATTCACTCCCTTCTATGTCCGCATCACGTTGGATGACGGTAGCGGATTCTTCCTCGCAGGAGTGTCCGCGATAGCCACCAGCACAAACACATTGGTAGCTGTTTACCCTGTTGATACACGTGCCACCGTTCCGACACGGGGCAGAGTGGCATTCATCCACGTCTGCGCTGCAATCCTTACCGGTAAAGCCTGCGCGGCACTGGCAGCGATAATCGTTTTCAAGATTCGTACAAATGCCACCATTCGCGCAGGGTTTTGTGAGGCAGAGATCCACCTTTTCCTCGCAGTGTGTTCCTATGAATCCGGGCACACACTGGCATTTAAAGTGATTGTCTGCATCGACACACGTGCCCCCATTCAAGCACAGGTTGCCGACGCAATCGTCTACATTTTCCTCGCAGCGATCACCAACAAATCCATCCGGACAGAGGCACATTAGCATTCCAATCCCTCCGTCATTATTATTGTTGCTATTTCCCGATCCGAAAACCGCCGATAACGAGGATGAAGACGATAATTGCGAAGAAGCCATGATGGATGATGATGCGGAGGATGATCCTGCCACGTGACAGGTACCACCATTGGCACAGTAGTTGGAATAGCATTCGCCAGATTTGATCTCGCACGCTGTTCCGCTATATCCGGGTGGGCAGTCACAGCGGAAGTTAGCTGATGTCGATGACGATGAAGATGAGGAAGGCGTCACATCAACGCAGGTTCCTTGATGACAAGGTTTTTCCGCGCATGTGATAGCCTCCCGTTCGCAGTGCCGTCCCATCCAGCCCTTCGCACAATGGCACTGATATTTGCGGCCGTCAGCGTCCATCGATGTTTCGCCATCCACTGTTGAGGTGCAGGTGGCTCCATGCAAACAAGGGTGATCGGAGCAGCTCGTGATGCTCAGCTCACACTCAGTACCCTTATATCCCGGACGGCACTGGCACGTGTATAAACCTTGTCCCGTATTGAAGCAGGTGCCCCCGTTCAGGCATGGCTTGTGGTTGGTACAGTAGTTTAGATCCTGATTGCAGAACAGCCCTCCCCAGCCTTCTTTACAAATGCACTCCCAGGGTTTTTTACATGTACCGTGCAGGCAGCCAGGATACGGTTCACATTCGTCGCACAGCGGACCTTTCCATCCCGATTGGCAACTAAGAAGCGTAGCAAACAAACGAAATATAAGAGAGAAAGCAAGATAAATATTTAAAAAAAAAACTTCTTATTGCTCATTAAAAATGCCAGCAGTAGCGAACAAACGAAAGAGGAGGACAGGAGTGTGCAGATGAAGGGTACATTAATTGCACACAGAGCTTGCATGCATTCGACGCCCCGGGACTGAGAAATGGGAGGAGTATCAGGAAGAGAAAAAGGTAAAGAGTATAAGGAGGAGGGAATTTGCAGGTGAAGGTGACATAAGGCAAAGGTAAAGAAATATATGCTTTGTGAGCGTGTCGTGATATGGTACAAGTTGTAATACTTACATGCATTCGTTCGGCTTGTTGCAGTGTCCGTGAAGGCATCCCGGAGTGCATTGGGCTGTATGGATGAAATAAAAATAATATAAATAACCGATAAATCTATTCGTTCTATTTCTCAATCATTTTTTACGAATTTCTTACGTCCGGGCCATTCTATTCAATAAAATGTGTGAATAAAAGTTTTATCATGTATCTTTAAAAACGGTGGCATATGCTTCACCCTTTTGATTTGATCTTGCTGTTTCTAAAAATTGTGACTTTCTGTTTAACCCCCTAAAAATTTTCGATCAGATTCTCATTAATAGAAACACCGAGTTACTAGTATATTACATTATCTCTAAGCAATATTATGTGATACTGCTACCCCTTCTCGTGCAAGAAGGAGAAAGGGAAACCCATTTTCTTAGCCCAATACCCGCAGCGATGTCTTAAACCGGTGGTTTACACTTTAAACGCGCGTGCCCCTTCACTAAAGCACTTACCAACGGTACAGTATTCTCCCAGCCAGCCGGACAGACAAACACGTTCACCGATCGGTGAGCAGGTGTAATGGCCAAATTGATCGTCCCGCTTGCGGCACAAATTGGCACAGCCTGCACCGTAGTAGTTCGGATCGCACGTCACCCGGAACGCATACCGTATCATCGTGTGCGATGAGTTGTAACTGTCTTCCATCCAGTCGGCCGAAACTTCCAGTATACGTTGAATTGAGAGACGGGAAATGAGGGTGCCTGTTACGCAGAGAAAAGAAATGCATAATTATTAGTTTATAAAGAGTAGCATCATATCAAAACAGCCCGCTTTGTGGAAGTTGTTTTTCTCTCAATTATATTTTGCTGTTGTTGTGAACTTTTACATCAAATAACGACATTAACCTTAACGTGAAGCGGATACATGCGTGTGTTAAGGAACAAACCATCAATACTCCCGAAATGAAGCATCGAATGAATGGAAATTAACCAATTAAAAATTGGTTCCACGCTACATTAAATAAGTCTAACGAAAGCTAATGTAAGTATTTACCTGGAGATCGAGTAGTTGTTTCATTTGTATCATGCCACGCTTCTATGATAAGTGTAAAGTATCCCTGAAAGAAGTAAGAAACAAAAATTATGGATTAAGTTCAGTTTTTGTAGTAACCTTAGAGACAACATCACCACTAACTAACATTCGTTCCCTTATTTAACCCCCTTTTTGACCATGTGGGTTGCTGTACCTCCGTAAACGCTGTAAAATGGTAGTCCGTTTCTGTATCGACAAGACATGCTACACAATTAACAAAACCCCTTACGAAACATTTGGCAAACTGGCTTAAAAATCTACCGCCACCAGGTCCGCGTATCCTACTAGCCGGCAACTTCCACTGAAGGTCGTTTGGACCTTGCTTCGTTGTAGTTTTTTGCGAACAAGTCACAATACACTTGCTAGTAAACCAACCGGCCGTACTTCTTCTCCCACGTTCTATGGAATGTTTGGTAGCCGGCACATGCTAACGAATGACGGAGGTTTGGCAAATTCCATGTGCCGTATTTTGCAAATGCACCATACTCCGTGTAGCACCTCTGAGCGAGAGGAAGCAGCAAACTTATGGTATGCGTATAGTGGGTTACACTTGCGACCCCGTAACCCGTTGATAGGTTCCATAGAAGACCTGTTTTGCAAAATAAGACTAGCTGTACAGAAACAGCCATATTCTGCCCCAAACAATGGTTCGACACTGGATTTGCAACAAGCTTATTGAAAAAAAAACTACATCAACCTATGAAATTATCACATGACTGTGAAAACCAAATACAACGAAAATAGTGAGTGTTTCTCAGTAGTGTTACATTTATACGAAACAAGAAAACTGCTGCGTATTCCATCCAAGCCAAACAGTTAAACTAAGCGCTACGTTCATCGGGGTTTACATAAGTCAAACATCAATTTTAAAACATTTAGTGAAAACCCTGCTCTTTGTGACAGTACCAGAATACAATGGCAGTCAACGGGAACATAATTGTTGTTTGGTTTTGGACATTCCTTATAACACACAAAATGAAAACTGAATGCATCGAGATTAGTGTTGTGCTTCATGAATCATTTGTAGAGATTCATTCATATGAATCTTCAGCGATGAGTGATTCAATTCTCGAATCGAATCTCCAAACGTTCATGAATCAATGAAAATTTATGTAATTTTTGAGATGAATGATTTTTAAGATATTAAATTTCGGGCCGGGGTCCCGTGGTACAATCGTCAATTCGGCACGACTTAACAACATGTCTGTCGTGGGATAAAGCTTTGAATAAACCCCCCCCCCCCCTCCTTGCATTGACTGATGTGTGGTCCGATTGCGTAGAACTTTATTATAAGTCTCGAAAGCCTGTACAGGTGTCCCCCAAGATACGACTGTATTTGGGACCGAAAAAAAGTCCCAACGCAAGGCGTAAGTCGAAAAAGTCGTATGTCGAATATCTGTCAATGTAAAGTTTATAACCGAAGTTGAAGAGTCGAAATCTATGATATCGTATTTTTTATTTGAAACAATGTTCGAAAATGTATTAATTTTACACAAAAAGTCGTTTACACGATATAGATATTCAATATCGGGTAGTTGTGGAATCTTTGGAAATTTATGTGTAACGGTTATCAGCTCAGAAATTCAAAAATATACATCAATTTCTGCTCGATGACAACTTTTCACTGTCAAAATCAAAATCGTCGTATCTGCGAATCGTCGTAACTCGAGGGGGTCGTAACTCGGGGGACGCCTGTATAGGCCTGCATGGCGCATAAGTCGTTACTCAAAGAAGAAGAAGAGGGTCAAGGTGTATGAATCGTTTGAGATTAATGAACCTTACGAGATTCATCAATCTGAGAAGTATACATCTTTTCATCCGAGATTCCGATTCATTTCATTCCGTTAATTTATTCAATTTAATTTAATTGCTCATGAGAACATCGACTATACAATGCTAGATATATCATACTTAATATAAGAAATGAAAAAAGTAGTAAAGTATTTTAAATTCTGATAGGCACACTTTACGTATTTGAGTGAATAACGTGATTATACATTACGCAACGTTTTTCATTTGAACAAACTCAAAACAATTACAAACAATTTTTTATAAAATATTATCGTCGCTTTTTGATTTAAAATATCAATAATCAAAATTGTAGTTGTGTGAATTTTTGCAACAGTACACTCATTGAATTCGAACGAGGTGTGAAATGCATCTATGACAAATATAATTGCCAACGAAGAGCATAGAATGAAATCATTTCATGTATAAAGCTATAAATTATGATATGCAATAAAGCTTGTCGCAGTGATAAACTTCACTAAAATATTTATACGAAGTAAGCACGATAATTTCGATTTCGATTCTTTCTTCAAGTTTATGAATAACATGTTCATTATAAATCCCAGCTGTTTTTTTTACATTTTGATTGCGTTCAATCTTCCCCATGATGTTCGCTCCTTTAAACATGACCTGTACACATATTCAAAATGTATGCCAGTGTCCATGATAGGAATATCCAAAATGGATGGATGCGTTCGTTGATGTGGCGCGTGACATCTGGTTCTGGTAAGGATAGTTAAAGAGCGTAGGTAAATTAGATACAAAAAAGGTCCGTTCCCTAACTAAATATACACTAACACTGTCAATCTGTAGCTAGCAGCGAAAAAACAGAGGAAACCGAAAAGCGGTAACATTTCCAAGGTGACGGAGAATGGAAGATGATACTATATTGGGTGGATGGGAAGCTCAAAGAAGTTCAGAGTGTGGAATTGGCCGAAAAAGGGGGACGAAAAATAATATCAAACAACGCAAAACCTCGATCCTCTCTCTCGCGTCCTCTGTATATGTTTTGTACGTCGCACACATACAACATAAGTGTGTATGTATATACGAGTGTAAAAATAAACTTTTCCATCTGGCTCCATCCAACACGACCCCGACCGACTACGGAACGCCGACGGCTACCAGCGGTTGGTTCGAGCTCAATTAGATTATGCTGGTTGGCTGCCTTTGGCTGCGTCTTCCTGCGTGTGTCGCGCACACCGGTCTGCCTGGATGGATGGTTACTTTGATGAACGACTCAACGCTGTTTTAGTTCTTCTTTTGCTCGGATGGCTTACTTTGATGGGTGGCTGATTTTTGCAATTCGTTGGTTCTATCTCATCTTTTGTTTCTCTCCAACAACAACAAAAAATCGCTGCTGCTCACCTGTGCTAGACAGGAAAAGAGATTGGATTTTTTATTGTTACTGTTGCTGTTTTCAATTACCATTCTGGTCCACTGGAAAACTTCAATCTTCTCCCACTCGCCCTCTCCAACCAGACCATCGGATTTCCTCCTCCATTCTGCCAGCAACCCTTTATCCGTTTGGACTGGAATCCAATGCCGACGGTGGCGACAGATGGACCGCAAGCAGCCTGTCGTCATCGTTGTCGCTCCATCGAATATATGTCGCCACACAGTGCCGACGTTGCAGTTGTCTACTTGTTGCTGGTGATTTGTTTTGTTTTTTTTTTTTTTTGCAGTCTTGTCTACCTTTTTTACAATGCTCGCTTGGTACTGCTCGCTTTTCAGACGCTTCTGTAATTGTAGCCCATTCGTGTGCTGCCGTTTGCACCTTGCACCTGATCGACTGGCTGTGGCGGCACGCAAGTCCGGACGAGATTGTAACAGTCGTACATTCATTTCTTGGCTTTTCATTTCACATCGAAGAATTCATTATGTTCAGAACTCGTGCTTGTCTCTCCCTGATTTCATTTTCCATAGTCTTCTTCTTCTTCTTTGGCTCAACAACCGATGCCGGTCAAGGCCTGCCAACACACTTGTGCGGTTGGCTTTCAGTGACTTATTGATTTCCCCCCATAGCAGGATAGTCAGTCCTACGTATGGCGGCACGGTCTATTTGGGGCTTGAACCCATGACGGGCATGTTGTTAAGTCGTACGAGTTGACGACTGTACCATGAGACCGGCTAGTACCATTTTCCATAGTACATCGCTATAATTCAGTAACTAAACACGGACCGTTCCCTACATAAAAATAACACTTCCAACATACGAAAGCAAAATATTCCTTTTTTCTTTCAGTAACAACAACTAGTAACTTAACAAAAATTAAAGTTTTTTGCCTTATTTTATTTTTATTTTTTATTCCACAAGAATGGCCTGGTACATATACCATTTAATTTTGCAATGAACAACAAAACCACCGACAAACCGACGTGACACTGGCATTACAAAAGTGTCCCACATAAAAGTACTGTCATTTAACAATGAGGCAATCACTTCTGTCAAAGCAAGCTCTGTTCACTGCTCCTTCGATCTAAACACAAATTGTGAAGTAATTGTGAGGCAAGATTTTGTGAGAATTATTGGACAAAACACCCAGGAAAATCATTTCATAATTTTCCAATTTAATGCAAAAGATGTGAGAAGTACATAAAACAATACGCATTGGAATTTGCGAAGAAACACAAAAAGGGGATTTAGCAGTTTCTTCTCTGTGTCAGTGTAGTAAGCGAATCATTATAGAGATGGCGCTAGTGTTTAACGTAGTTTCATTTGAAATAAGGAGACAAGTTTCGAAGCTCATTTTGTTCGAAGTGTCACGTCGGTTTGTCGGTAACAAAACCATTGCCTGTTTTTTTCTGTTTTTAACCTTCTGCATTTGCATGCAATCATTCTTTATTCAAAGTGGGAACGTAAAAAAAAGGTTCAAAAAACACACAGCGTCAAATATACAATTACTATTTTCTGAAAACATGTGTTTTATTGCTCCAAACTAATAAAACATCACGGGGTTCTTTTTCACAAAATCCACAGCTGTTCTGAAAAATTATCCTCTGCACTTGAAACATTTCTCCGAGTGCATCAAACATTCCATTACTATATACTGCATAAATCCTGTTTTATTTGATTTCTTGTTGGCGTAACGACTTACGCGGACATGCCGCCTATACAGACTATCGAAACTTACAGGGGTTTTTTGAATAGACAACGCTGTCCACCACTTGATCACACGTTAGATGGTGTAAGCACCGACAAACCGACGTGACACTGGTGTTACAAAAGTGTCCCACACGAAAGTACTGTCATTACCAGTGAGGCGAACACTTCTGTCAAAGTAAGCTCTGTTCACTGCTGCTTCGATGTAAACAATTTTTCTAAATACAAATTACGAAGGAAGTGTGAGGCAAGATTTTGTAAGAATTATTGGAAAAAACACCCAGGAAAATCATTTTATAAGTTTCTAAATCAATGCAAAAGATGTGAGAAGTACATAAAACAATACGCAATGGAATTTGCAAAGAAAAACAAAAGGGGGTTTAGCAGTTTCTTCTCTGTGTCAGTGTAGTAAGCGAATCATTATAGAGATGGCGCTAGTGTTTAACGTATTTTCATTTGAAATAAGGAGACAACTTTTGAAGCTCATTTTGTTCGAAGTGTCACGTCGGTTTGTCGGTGGTGTAAGCTTCTCTGTTCAATTTAATAGCACAATTGTCATCTTCGATTGCACAACTGTCAGATTCGGCACGCTTTGTTTTGTTTGAAAAAAAAAACAAAATGGATTCAAACACATTTGTTTTATTCAAGCAAGATGCAGTATAAACCATACATTCCAGTAAAACATAACATTAATTTTGTTAATACTGCAACTTACACAACAAACTGATAAATAGATTATATAATATTTAATAAATAAATAAATATTATATTTCTCACGAGACTATCGTTCAACACCTTTATTTCCCCCCTTGCATATTTCACCCGAATTTGTATAGATTATGAATCAATAAAATAAACAGATTCTGCAGATGAATACTAAATACATACTAAAGACACCGACAAACCGACGTGACACTTCGAACAAAATTTGTTTCAAAAGTTGTCTCCTTATTTCAAATGAAAATACGTTAAACACTAGCGCCATCTCTATAATGATTCGCTTACTACACTGACACAGAGGAGAAATTGCTAAAACCCCTTTTTCGTTTTTCTCCCCAACTTCCAACGAAGAATATTTTCTCCACTTCTCACATCATTTGTATTGCTTTGGAAACCCATCAAATGATTTCTCTGGGTATTTTGTCCAATTTTTTTCATAAAATCTTGCTTAACACTTTTTCCGCCATTTGTACATGGAAAAGTTGTTTCCATCTAAGCAGCCGCGAACAGAGCTCTTTTTGACAAAAGTGTTCGCCTTCATGGCAAATGACAGTACATTCTTGTGGGACAGTTTTGTAACGCAAGTGTCACGTCGGTTTGTCGGTGCTAAAGATACGATTATACTGGTTTCCTTCACAACTGCCAAACCGTATTGCTAATGTAAAACAAGGATGCCTTTTGCAACACCGTTTCATAAGTAGAACAAACTTTTTCGATCTACGAGTCACATTTCTATCAAAATTGTTTTGGTGAGCCACATGAAAATTATTCTCGACATGATATGATTTTAATTTTCAACAAATGATTTATACATATACAGTCCGAACTCACTGGTTAAACTTCGTTTCCCTGTCAACTATTGAAAATGTGCTTTTTAGTTGGCACGTTTTTCCATACAAAAAAAAATCTGAACTTTTTCTAGGCATGCCATGAGATTTTTGTGAATTTTTCAAAAACTGGTATTCCCATAGAAACGCATGCTTTTTAATTGAACTGTCAGCGAACTATTCAGCGTTCAACTAAAAAGCATGCCAACTAAAAAGCACATTTTCAATAGTTGACAGGGAATCGAAGTTCAACCAGTGAGTTCGGACCTTATATGTTTGAAATTGTTTAATATAATTTGGATACGGTTTTTATAAAGAGGTCAAAACAAATAGCAGGCATAGACAATGAGATAGTTGAAAGTAAGATCAGTTTAGTAATGGATTTATGAGACGAAAGTTGCTTGTATTGAATCTCGAAAAAATATTGAAAAGAAATCAATGAAAAAATATTTAAAAAATGGAAAACAACGACAAGCAGACAGTTGTTTATTGGATTGTTAAATTTAGTACCACCAGTATTTAGTATCACGCAGCTGGTCTTTGCTACGGGTGTCGGATCATATGAGTTTTGAACTCACGACGGGCATGTTGTTAAATCGTGCGAATTGACGTATGTACCACGAGACCGCCTGTTTTACATGGTTAAATGATGAATTCCACCGAATCAAGCAAGCATCGAAAGATAATACGATATAAATAATGCGAGGATTATGCATACTAATCATTAAATACTATTGATACTTTAGCAAATCAAGGAATATACATTTCGACCCCATTTTCTTTGTACCGCAAATGGCATTCTAGGTCTAAAAGAAGAATGTCGCATAAGTGCCCGAACATCACACAGGGAGGTGACTTTCGAGAAACCCCGTCGTTGTCATATTTGATCACACGCTTTTTCGTGCAAACATATTGAAAGAGCCAAATATGCACATTATTATACATTATTTTCTCTTTCAAAAAAAAAAATGTAAAACTACTGATAATTATATCTCAAATATTTCAAATCTAAACTTTAAATAAATTATTGTGATTTGTGATAAAAATTTTTTTTTGGAAAATCGCAGATAGTGTTACACTCAACAAAATTGAATTTGCTTTAATAAGTTTGCATTAAAATGTGTACTATAATTATACACCAAATTGAATCTGTGAAATAACTGACCGAATATAACAATCGAATGTTTGTTTTCATTTTAAAGAATACCTAGAAGGGTACATATATAAGTCGCCACAGAATACATCGTATGACGAGCAGCTGCAACAGGCGCGATGCCACCGTAATTTCAACACTACTTTCCCTTCCTTGCAACCCAAGGTACAAACGAACGTATAATGGGGTGCGTGCGCCAATGAAGAACCTGGATGCTATCAATACCAGTATAGACTACAATACCAACATTGTGCGTCCAGCATGAGTGAAATCAACTCATCGTATGTCGTGTGCTAAGGGCACACGATCACATTAACGTTGCCAAGGAAACCAACTATATGATAGAGGCAGCTTCTCGGCATTGGTGCAAATAGCAACACATACCTGGAAGATCAAACAAGTTTATGATAATGAACAAATTACAATCCTGGGGCTGTACTAGTACGAATATAAAAATAGTCAGAATTCAAAAGTTTAACGCTTTTTAATTGAACGCTCGATAGTTGAGTGATAAAATTATATTTAAACGCATGTATTAGTACGGAAAACTCGTTTTTGAAAAATTCCCAAAAATGTGAAGGTCCGTTAAGCAAAATCCTAATTTTTTTTTATGGAAAAACAAATCAACAAATCAAGCACCAACTCAAATGAAGGATCGAATTGAAGGTTAACTAGTGAGTTCAGACTGTGCAACATTGTAGTGGTCACACATAAATCCAACCATTCTGTGCAAACATTTCACATGCATGCCACACTCTATGTGTTTTATTATTAACAGGACATTCTCAAGCGCACTCGTAATTTGTTTATCAAAAAGCGTCAGCTTATTTTTCTGGCGGTCTATATTCTTTCCAGTATGGTATGAATATTCGTGTTATATGAATAACAAATTGTTTTCAAACCATAAACAAAGCAAATAAAAACACATTTATATAATTAATCGATTATGTTTAAACTAAATATGCAGTACTCCAACACATACGTTCACTAGTGTACAAAGTATGCATTTTTATGAATCTGGCATCGTTCGCCAGAAGGTGCCATACGACACACCACCACCATACCGTACGAGTTTGCATCGGGTCTTGGGTGTTTCAGAGCAATTTACACGGACATATAAAAATTCTAGCAGTATGAATAGATGCATAACCATGTGTTGCGCTCTTTTCCTACAAAATTTATGCAAATTGCTTAATATTGCTGTGTGTTTTCCTGTTTATTTTTTTATTTTACTGAATTTGAACAAACAACGGTAGTAAGTAATGGTATGTGATAGAAAACTATTCTAAAAAAGTAAAGATTCGAAATCTGAACTGTGCACGCTTTTCCATGTCACATGTCAGTATGGTGCTTATCTATAGAAAAAAAAAGTTTACCACCTCTGCTTTAAACCAACCTAAATGTCGACGAACATTTGGCAGTAGCCGTAGGCACACCGCACACGTTGTAACACACCACGAACGACGCTTCGAAAACCTGAATAGCAGATGTTCCCAACAAAGTGAAGAACACAAGACGTAGCCTGCCTGGCCCTTGCGTCCTGCGTCCTGCGACTGCCTGGGAGCAAACGAACCAGACGACTAGTCCGCCGCCAACCGCTGCGTTATGCGTGTCTCTCGCTGTGTATTTTGTACCTATTACAAGGTTTGTGCTTTTTAGGATTTTTTCATTTTTATTTTGTTTTTTTTTTTATGTCGCTTGTTATTCCCAGCAGTTTTTTGTGTATTTGTGTTGCCACATGGCGCATTTTAAGATCGACCTTTCCCGCTTCGCGCATTGAGTACTCTCTCATTCTGCAGACATGATACACCATTTTGCTGCTTACACTTCTCGGGCAGCAGTTGGCATAACGACTGCTGCGCATCGTTGTGTTGGGTGTTTTTTTGCATTTCCATACACTACACAACACACCAGCATGTCCCAAATGAGTCTCGAACTGTCTTAGCAACCAACACTGCACTTGATTTACTTTTAAATACAATTTCCCAGACTCGGGTACACCGCCACACCAACCTTTGAGAGGAAGAAGGTTGACTATTAGTTTAGGGTGCGTATAGAATGTTGAAAAAAGCATGTATAAAAGTAAACAACGTAAATTGTATGAGGACCACTGAAAGTCTTCATTCTATAATAAAATTGACAGGTCGCTTGCCAATATTGGCTAATATGGCACTGGAATTAAATAATTATAGTTATTCCTTATAAGTATTAGTACTTCCAATGGCAGCAATTATTAAGTGTTCGTTGTTCCATGTTTTTTTTTAGATACCAGCAAGATTTTTTACATCAGCATATCGAAATAGTATTCTCATGTGTGAAAAGGATATTCAGATACGCGACCTAAATAACTGTTAACTAACTACACGACCTAAATAACTGACCTAAATTCACGATGTATATGAATAATTAGATTTCCGAGAAGAGTGAAAGCCACAATCATATCTCACGTTTACAATTAATGCAATTAATGCATTTGCTCGGTAACAAATTTCAATAATATTTGTTAATATAATGTTGCTAAAGTAATCCCCATAATTGCACTGCAACACTAAATGCAAAAAAAAACATCATAGAACATATCAACACTTATAAATAAGCCCAAAAACCACTTACCGGCCAACCGAACTCAAACGGAAATCGTATCGGATTTGTGAAGCCTTCCTTTGCGCCCGAGATCGCTGTAAAGTTCAGTGTCGTTCCTTCCAGTACAGGCGTTATGACGTCACCGAAAGTGCAGGGCGAGGTTGTATCGATCGTGGCCTGGTAGTGCTTCAAGCAAGCCCGAAACCTGGTTTTACAGGTACCGATGCAGCGGCCCTGCGCATCCGCCTTTTCGGAACAGCATTTTTCATTGTGGTCGATGCTTTTTTCGTTTTGAAAGTAACGTAGCTCCAGCTCAAACAGCCCCGATCCGGCAACCTATGGTAAAACAGAGAAAGAGAGAGAAATAATGGAAAATGAGAAATAAAGAAAAGGGCTAGGATATAATTAAAGCCCAAATTTCAGATGCAATATATTCACGCAAAAGCATCACCACAAAGTGAACAGCGAGTGAATCATGTATGCAGATAGGAACATAAAATTGAAGCATACAATAAAACGAGCATATGTGTAAAAGGTCGTAATACTCGTTAGTAATTGTGAAGCAATCCGAACCCCGGCAGCAACAGCAAGCACCGTCATCACATGAAGAGGCAAGCAAATGCCACATTTGGCTTCTCTCCTGCACATTGGAACTCGTTGTAATGACATAGACACACGTTTCACTTCAAAGTCATGCGAAAAAAAGTTCTCTTGATTTAATCATTTAAGTTGATACATAACGACCATCAAAAGGACAATACTATCGTGTTCATATATTACGTAAAATAGAAAAGCAGGAATGAAAAGGAGCTACCAGTTGATAGCCTAGTTCAAACAAAAACTATCCAGCAAAACAAGAAATCAAAAGATGCCACGGCAAATTACCATCATGAGAAAACCATAAACACTTTAAGCTGCACTGGTAATGATAAGGATCGAACTAAACCTCATCGTCGTCCGCTTTTAGGTGGATCCCAATTACTGTCAGATAATAAAACTACCAAATTAAATCCAAAACGACCGCGAATGAGAATGTTCCATATTAAACCGGACAAAAGGTAAATTCCCAGGCAAAAGGTAAGCTCTACAAACAGCTACAGCAAAGCGAGTGAGCACAACGATAAATGGAGAACATAGGTTATTTTTATGTTGTGATATTTGCAAGTTTATGTGCACAAGCAAATGAAAGGGTTTCTTCGAGGTTTGGGAGCATTTTATTTTAGAGGAATAGAATCGAAGTATTACGAAAATAAGAATGCAGCAATAGAATAATAATGGGTTTTTGTATCATTTAATTACACACAAATTGCATCTTCATTACAAAGTAGTAACTATTTCATGTAAACGCTGTAATATAATAACTAAAAATAATTTAAAATCTATTTTTTCCATTGCACAATAAACCAGGTAATATCCTCCACAGGAATCTCCAGGGTTGGATAGTAACCATCAAACACTTAATTATTTCTTTACATAATTAATATTTACACTACTTGAACATAATTGTTTTTATCTGGTATGTAAATTAGAAAGAAACTAGAAGTATTATATAAGCTTTATTTTAATTTGTTTATAAAAAAATAGCCGATCAATTTCTTTACGAAGTTATTCCGGAATTGAGTGTGATTAAAAATCACATCGTTTGAGAAATTTTAAAAAAATCCAGCATAACATTATTTTTTAATACTTCTACCTGTATGAAGAAAAAAGCCCGAATCCTTCCTTTCGCGTGCTCATGGGCTTCTGTTCTTAAAGGACACGAACAGGGAAGACCGGAAGTGGCAGATTTCCTGTTTTCTGTGCGACCGTTTCGAAAGTGTGTGTGTTCCTGTATCTTATTTCCCCGAAAGCACAGAGACTACCTGCAGAACACTGTGTGTGTTTGTGTCTGTCCCTAAAATACACATGCATCTGGCATAAAACTAAATCACCATCACCAGCAGAAACAGCAACAGCTTTTCACCACCATCCGGTGCAAAAAAGCAACCGGAAGTACACAAAAAAGGAGCTGAACTGGCAAACAACAGCTGGTGTGCGCTAGTGTTGGTTTGAACTGATGTGCGCTTCAAGTGTATATATGTATATATATATATATATATATATATATATATATATATATATATATATATATATATATATATATATATATATATATATATATAATATATATATATATATATATATATATATATATATGTATATATATATATGGCCTAGCCTGACAATGGTAATAACCGTGTCTAATTGATGCTGTAGCTGTATACGCAGTCAATACACAAATAATTACACAAATAAATTGTTCCATTCCAATTACACATTCTAACTTAATGGCTAATATGGTCATTGTATGAATGTATAAATGCTCTCCAGATGTAACCATTATCTTACAATTACACAAATCTTTCGATAAAGAACGATAAAGAAAATAATGTTTCATCATCAAGCGCTTGGTGCTCCTGATTTTCAATCTTCAGAATACACACAGAGACAATATTCCACTCAACCAAGAGTGCACTCCCGCAGTGACGATGTTAGAAGGAAAGGAAGATATTTTCGATACATAAACACGACACTATAAAAGATGGCGAAGAAGCCAGGGAAGAATGTAGGAAAATCTGTGTTCCGATGGTGGGAATGCACGGTTTTAGTAAGGTAAGATTTCATGTTAGACCTTAGCTTCTCCTGGCGGGTGACGTGAGCGAGGAACAATCCTCAGGTGCACATTAAAAAACAAACGTCCGAACAGCCAAATGAACAAGGAATGAAATCTGGCAAATGAATGATTACGCGAACCGGTAAGAAAAGTTTGCTTCTTCAGTAGCCAAAGGCCCATCTCCGCTTCTCACACCAGAAACTGGAGTGGTGAAAGGGGTCGAGAAACGAAGGTTATTTCTTTACCTTTTTATGCCTTAATCTTTTCTCACTACAAGTGGAAACACACAACAAAGGAAGAAAACAAAGCAAGTAATAATATCAACCACATCAATAGCGAGAGCAGGGAATGAGAAACAAAAACAAAAAATTAACACTAACAGTTGATTTTCCTTGATCCACATCGTTCGCCCACCCAGCATAAATGATCATATGCTCTTCTACGCCCTTTTCCTCATTTATCTGTTCACTCTGCCGTCGATCTCTCTTCGCCCGATCGCTGTCTGATGAGTTTACTGATCAAATTTACCGGTTCAGCACAAGTCGGTTAACAAACCTCTTCATTTCAATAGGCACATTAATGGCAATTCCATCAATAGTCCAAAACCATCACTTCAGCATTCTCTCACTTCTATTCTTCCACCACCTCTAGGTAAACGAAACTCTAGCGAGGGAGGACTGGAAAAAGAGAGACGACAAAAAGCGAGCGACTCCCCACATCTTCCCACGCACATGCATGCCCTGCCTGCCGCTCCCATTCGATAGTAGGCTGTGGCTCCGCTGGATGGCACGGCCCTAAAAGCAATGTGAATTGTTACATCTACTTAAGGGCGAAGCAGCAGCGGGGGTTTTCCGCCGTTCATTGGTATTTTCATTTTATTTTAAACGCGATTCTGTACGCTTGTTTCACGGTGTTTTTCCTTCCGCTTGCTATTTTGTCGGATGGATTTGGCAGAAGCAACAGACGAATATTCACAACTTGCTCCCAACTTTCCCCACGTTTAGTTTGCTATTCGAACTGCACGCTGCTTAGAGCCAAATTATTTGTATCACAAACAGTATGCAAGCAACGTACACAAAATCATTTCCTCGCCATTTCTCTGTTTCTCTCACAAATACACATGTGCGCAAACACATTTTTCGACCCTCTCTCCCCCATCCTACAGAAACTATAGATACCATCTTCTTTAATACAATCAATTTTGTCGATCGCAATCAACCATCGGCTCTTAACCTTCTCTTCTATACCTTCTGTTACACCTTCCCTTTTGGATTGACCACACTTAACACCATCCTTTTCTCTTCTGGTGTTTCCTCTTCGCTGGAGTATAATCGAGACTCAACACCAAAACACTGCCGACTAAAACATACTGGACGCCCCAATCAGTAGTTCTTGCACAGTCACCCACAAGACACACCTTCTTCTCTCGCCTTTCAGAGCATCCCGAAGCAGCAACACAATCAACCAAAGTGCTGTACATGGCTCCTACCATTAACAACCACTCAATGAAGGAAAACCTGAGATCTTAGGACGCGCGCTGGTTATAAGTTTTTTTCTTCCTTTTGATGTGACGATCAATGCTTGATCAATTTCGTTCTATTAATCTGTACTTGAATAACTACCTATTCACTGCGAATTCTACACGCTACCCGGTGCTTGTTTACCTCTGTCGATTAATTCTTCAGGGTTCAAAAGATGTTTTGTTGAAATTTCACTTTTTTTTACTTTTTTTTAAGTTACCACATTCCTAATTTGCTGCCGGAAAACATATCAAACCAGTTGTTTTTTTATCTGCGAACATTGAATATTATAAACGTGTATTGAACGATGGTTAAACTGTTTTACATCCAAAATTTCGAGAAGCAGTCAATAAATAAAACTAACTTTTAGGTAAAATCACCCTGGGACTCTTCAAAATAAACTGTCAAAGGCAGCTTACAATACACGTTTTTGACACTTCGACACTATCATCAAGTTGCTAGCTTGGTGCTTCATTATATGACTTCAGAGATTAGAACTAACTACAATAAGTAGTAGCATTCAATTAATATCACTGTTTCAATAAGAATCGTCATCGTGATGCAGCCATAAAGTACGTAAACGGATACGTTTCAAATGATGATTCATTCCTAAGCGAACGAGGGGCTATGGAATTCACAATCTGGTGCCGCCAGTGAAGGGAATAACCGGTCCCACTTGGGGGTCGTCTAGCGAATATTTGTGTGTGTGTGAGTTTGTGTTCGAACTCGACGAAAGCTCTCGAGTTGAATTTACATGCTCATCATAATCCTTTGCATCGTTTGCAACAGCCCGAAGAAACTCCGAACCTATTTTGCCAGGTTGGTAGTGCATTGCAGCAACACACACCCGGCGCATACTATCTTCTTCCTTTTTACCTCACACATGCAACTCTCTACCGACCGATTTGACTGGCTTTTGTCCAATCTTTCACCATCGTTTTGTCTAGCGAGTCTCTGTATTGCTTCTTCCACATGCAACAATGTTTTTTTTTGTTAGGAAAACTGCAGCAAAAAGAAGGGTAATACGCCCAACCAAATGAGTAGATGGCAATAGATATTAGAAATTCCTTAGGCACTAACACTAACAACGCTCTCTCTCTCTCATTACTTGGGGCACATCGAGTGTGTGCGTATATGGGTGTATATAAAAGCATTTATAGCTTTGATATTACATAGCATTTGTTTTAATGTCGTCATAAGCTTCTTGTTTCGCTCATTCGCACGCCACCTGCCGCCCATCGCCAGCAACCAGGCTTCCTCCCGCACCGATTCCCCATCTCCTCCTCGTCCTCCTCCTCCTACTTCGTTCCATTCATCAGGGTCCAACAAAAATTCAACATTCGTTTGCGTTTTAGCCGATCGCTCATTCGTTCGTCTTCTTTTGCCTTGTTGCGTTTTATCCGCTCCTTCGTTGCAGGCGACCTGGAGAGCTGATGCTATTTTTATTATTGCCCTCGCTTGGTGCTGCTGCTGCTGCTGCTGCTGTTATTGCTATTCTCGACAGCTTTTGCCGGTTTATTCGTTCATTCGCTCGCTCATCCGTTCGTTCAAACCGTGGGAAACAATTCATCCATTTCATGCGCCACCTTCCTCCGCCACCTCTCTCCTGTGCACACAGCTACAGCTACACGATCTGACCACCGCGCGCTGCCGCCGCTGCTAGTTCTGTTGCCCTTCCACATACATCGGTCCTTATAGCTACACTTCCTTCACTCACGCGTACCGCTCACACCAACACACAAAGCAACTCGATCTCGCTGCTGGCTGGCTCTCCTTCACCTGGCGCATGCTGCTGCTGCTGTTTCGTCTGTTGCCTCTACCTGTGCGGACGAAAACACGCGCGCTGCTGCTTTACCCACCACGCATGAACTTCTAGCGTCTTGCGCGTTATCCGGCCCTCTCCATTCCACTTCGCGCACTCATTCTACCGATTTTTGCCAGCCACACCGCGACCCAATCACCAGCCCGCACGCCCGCCGCACAGCCTGTGCTTCTTTCTCCTGTGGGTAACATCGCGTGCGATCACGTGTGCATCACACTGCTGTAGTCTTGGTCTTTTGCCTTCTCCTGCGAGAAGCATTTGTTCTTCCGTCCGTTCATCCAAACCTGTATTTGTGCACCACGCGGTCGCTAAAGATCGGTCCTTATGATTCTCTTTTAATTTTCGTTTGCTTTTGTTTTTCTTTTCCTTTCAATTCTTTTCACCGTTTAGCATCAATTCCTTGGTTCACATCTTTTTTTTTTGCTCGCGGGTTCCAACGATTCTGATCAGCGACAGATTACTTCTCCTCTCAAGTCACCTCAATCCATGCAAACTAACACACACATAGGCTATATCGAGGTAGGAGCGAATGTTACAAAACGTATATCTTTCTTTTGACTGTCAAATACATCATTGCCATATTCCAATGAGTGCACCGTCATGCCGTTCGAAAAAAACCCAGAAAGTATAGTGATACCTACCACCGTCAATTCAATGATTGTTTTACACCATATATTTGACTATGCGTATGCTTTAATTATGGTTCACATGCACATTTACGATAGTCTATATTTTCATTATTGCACATGATATATGCCTAATGACCCATACTTCTACAAGTAGATGCATGCAGAATCAGTTGAATGATACACTCCAGGTGCAGCAGTGTAATACATCAGTAACAGCAACGAAAAACTGACGCGCCAAACAACAATAACAAGAAAGAGAATATTCAAAAAGATCTTACTATGAGAAAGAAACGAAAACAGAATCAAGAAAAAATGAAATACCCAATTCTTTTACCGCTTTTGCTACTCAACATTTTCCCATCCATTGAAAGTTCACCGAGTTGCGCTCAATGCAAAAAAGGAAGCAAGAGAGATTTTTTAAAAGCTTGAACGAAGCTGCTGTTGAGCAGCAACAATAAAAAAAAGTTTCCAAGCTAACAATTCACGATTACGCGGCCGAAGCGTTCGATGATTTGACACTATAACCAAACGAATTTTCTAAGTAATATCCCCTTCTCTGGGATTGCAAGATCGAGAACATCTCCACAGCTTTTCCGAATTCTTTCTACCATGCTCCATGTATCACATTCCTAGTGCAGTCTTCCATCACAGTCAGGAAAATACAACGAAATTAGTAAAAAAAATTCGGAACATTTCGTTTTAAAGTATTTATGTTCCAAAGTTGTACATAACCGTTTCTAGTGACATTAACCTCCCATCAATCAACAATATGAACAATCATTATTGAAAGTGGATCCACTCAGGAAAATCACGTCTTCTGTATTCCAAAATTGCTTTCCATTAGTGACACAATCGATGACAATTATCTTCTTTCTTGTTGAAATTCTTTTGTAGAGCTGCATTTCCAAATGCGTTATATCAGAACATAATATTAAAATCATCAATATTACAAATTGATATAATATACATAATATTATATAACCACTAGCTGATTTACCCGGTTTCACGCGGGATAAAATTAATGCCCGTTTTTATTAAAAATATAAAAATTTGCAATCCAAGGAGTATAAAACAACGATTACAATGATTACTATGGTTTTATCCCAAAGCTTCGATTCTTCTTATCGGTCGTAATAACAGTAGATAATTAAGATCTATTATCATCCGCTTGGGTACTACTGAGTTTTAGGTTTACCACGAAGTTTTAAAAAATTGAAATTTTGTGCTATTTTAAATGGTTTTTAAAATTTGCCTTAAAGAGAATTTATTTTGAGTTTGGTATTTGATGTGTCAAATTAGTATAAGAACTGTCAAATTAAGAAAATCTAAAGAAAATTAAATTAAGATAAGCTAAAAAGCTATCGCGATTGCAAGGACTCGTGCGAGCTCGCAAACTGCTCGAAGTTGCTTGCGGGGTTTTAACACCAGTGTAAACTGCACTTAACACCGAGTGTCAAAGCGCTGTATACAACGACAACAATACTGCTCTTGGCATGGGATTAGAAAATTGGTTATAAAATAAGTTTAGTGCAACTTCTGAAAATGATGTGAGTCTTAAAACCTATTCTTATATCACCATAAGGTGTGTGCAAAGTTTCGTTGTAAATGATCCAGCCGTTTCGGAGCTTGCTCGCAACAAACACCCAGACACGAGATTTTTATAGATATAGAAGAAGAAGATAAACAAATGTTGCATGTTATGTGAAGCAATTCAGCACCTATGCATATTAACATCTGCAAAAAATAGGCTTTATTGTAAAGTTCTTCTTCTAATCGTATGTTTAAGAACTACTATTTCGTTCATGTTTTTTTCGGTTTTCTGAAAATTTAGAAGAAAAAAATCCTTTTGCTCACCATGAACAGTTCGCGAACGAGCAGAGCAGAAACAAAAAAAAATAAAAAAAAAATAAAATAAAATAAAATCTATCCAAAAACTCGGGTAAGGTCGAACCTTTGTTTGGGCAGGTAGACAGAATGAAGCTCGAAGGATTTTTCTAAGCAAATTATTTGCAAAAGAAAAAAAGTTTAAAAGCCTTTATCCTTACAAATGATTTTAAAATGTATCTTTTTGATAATGTACTCTTGCTTGAGTTTGAAAAAAAACGTCGGTAAAATAGTTTATACAATATTTTACAATACAAATATATTACACAACAGCAAAACGTAAATGTTGAACATATACAACCATTGTTGCAAACATTCCCCCCCTATCCGAAAACATCTTGCTTTGCTACTGTTAATTAAAACTAAGCATATGTTTTCTCCCATGTAAACATAAAAGCCATGAGCAAAACAGTATATGAATAGTTTCTTTTGATTTTTTTTTCTAAACTCTGTTTCAAATACCTTTGTTTATTTGAGAAAAAGTTATTAGCTTGATCAAACTCCGTGGGTTGCAACCGTTTTTTTTAAATAACTCATCATTAAACTATCTTTTTTGGAAAATGTTAAAACTAATTCTACAAAAAATAAACATTTTAACCACCACATTCTTGCCACTAGGTCGCTTGATAAAATATAGCTTATATAAAACGTTTAATACTGTGTGCATTGTATGATTTTTCCTATTTTAAGAATATCGCGTTTCTCCTAACTCATGGAAACAACGCTAGCAGACGTTTTACCATCCACCATGCCAGATATTCAACGCAGAAATCCTGCTGGCAAGCGGCGTGTCTGTTAATGTATGTGTGTTAATGCTTATACGGTATCCGTCGCCGTACCCACACAGCTGTAAGCCGGCTCGCTTGTTTCGCCATGGCACGCACACATTGCCGGGTAGACAGCATTTGTTACTCATACCATCCGACCCATAGCCAGGTGGCATCGTTTTAACTCTCTCGCGAGGTGAATGCTGACATACTAAAGTACACCTTTCTTGTGAGCAATGGGTAGAAAGAAACCGGGGGAGAGGAAAAAACGCAAAGAAAAGGAAACATAAAAAACCCGTATAAATACATTTGTGAATGATGATGCAAAGGGTTGGAGTTGGAGGACTAACGAAATAAGACGAAAAAAATTGCACCATTCGCATTGGATGGAAGCATTCGAGAAGGCGAATAATACAACCAAACGCAAAAGAAGAGACGTATCAAAAGAGAAATGGCAAAGACGCTTTCCTCACTATTTGAAAATTAAAGGTAGAGCTCGTTTTGGGTGAATTTTAGAGTGTGCCGTTCATCCAACGCTGTTGATGGATGCATATAGCGTGAATTGAATCGTGCATTTCCTTCGCAGCGATTTTTAGCTCTGGAATATGTTTTCCAAATGAGAGAAAGAAAGAAAATAAATCTTTTTTCCTTGTTCGCCCTTTTCTTTTATTTTGCCATTATTTTCTTCACATTTCGGAATGCAATCAGCCAATCATTCAATCCTTGTTACTTAAATTTGATTTTTACTTTACTTCACCCTCCGGTAGTCCCGCTTAGATCAACGAACCCAGGCAGAATCATAGAAGGCGAAAATCAATGTAAACGCTATAGACAGTCGTAATAGTATATTGGCGGTTATGGGCCAAATGTTTATTAACTAACACCTCACAACTTACCTTGAGCAGCAGAAATTGTGATGATACATAAATGCAGGCTAAGATGTAAATCCAATTCATTGTATGTGTCTTTAACGTTAAGCCACGGCGTGAGCGCGCGCTTTGACGGAAATGTGGGGAAAGGGAATTAAATTCCAATACGCGGTCAAAACTTCACAAACACAGAACACCGGGCCCTCGGCAGCAAGATACAAATAGACAGAAGGGGAGAGAGAGAGAGGCGACGGAAAGTAAAAATGAAAATACAAGCAAATGCAGAAAAATGCGAGCTATGGTTCGCCTTTCCGTTTTCCGCCTCACTTGTACCCGATTGCCAGCCCTTCTTGCCTCCTTCGCACGAGCTCTGATCGACCGTTGCCAGGGACTGGAGGATCGATTGCCGTTGCCCTGCGTGCACGATTGCACACTGTGGGTCACCCTCGACACTCTCCCTTCTCCCTTCCACTTAAACAATGCTCACTTCACTCGCTTACGCACTCACTTTGCAGCTCTCTACTGCTGCTGCTGTTGCTTCTCCATACTGCACACATTAACAGGCAAGCCAAGTAGGAAAAAAAAGATGAACACGTTTTAGCTATAGCACTTTTTCTCTTTTTTTTTGCTTTAGCACCACATGGCCGCTTTCTGGTGGCACTTGGATTTCTTCCCGAGGCGCTTTTGCCTACTTTACGTTTTCGCTTTAACAACAAAATACAATGCCGCGCGCGCACTTTAGTGAATTTCACCCAAAATTTTCACACGAATATCTTCACTGTATCGTGGCGTAGGAGGGTAAAAGGGATCGCACCCGCAAACTCTAACACTAACGTTGATAAGCGTGAACGGTACGCGGCTTCGGAAAGCAGTTATCCAGTTTACCGCTAGGCCAGGTTAAAAGGACCACTCTACAAACGCTACCCCGAAATTGGCCACAAGCGGTGTAGTAAAATGTGAAACTGATTGTCTCACCCTTCTTTCAACGGTTGACTCTAACGATGACGGTTATTATGATGCACACGCATATGCACTTTCAAATTGCTCCCAGTTGAGTACGCGCCACGCTATTTTCATTAGCCCACCCTTAGCTTCTTCGTTTCACCACTCCCGGCAGCGGCAGCACTGCAACCTTCTCTAATAATGATGGCCGCTAAGCTCATCTAAGTATACCGTTTTTTACCGAGCGCGTTACGTTAACTTCTTTAAAGTGCTTGTTTTCGGCACCTTTTCAACACTGTATTTCATAAGCGATGATATCCAAGCGAAAAATATCTAAAATACGCACACTTTTTAGCTTCACGGCACATTGCAACAGTTGGCGTTTTGGCTGTAAAACGCAGGCACGGCACTGCACTGTGGTAGTCTGGAAAATTTTACTTCCACTTTTTTAACGTCATCAACAAGTACCCTTGTGTTCGGGAACAGCACCGCACAACAATGTTCAAACTACAATTGGCCGGTCGCACGGCTAGGAAGAACGGGGCCCTCAAGTTGGCAAAGCTAACGAATCACTTGCAGCGCTCTCTGTCTGAATATCATTTCGTCCAGCAGCTGCACACGCCGTACGGAGGGATCTCGATTCGTGCGCGATCGCTCGTAGCAGTACAGGTGAAGTAATTTAAACGCCATGAGCGCAGCATCTACGAACTGGCAGTGCAGCCGTCATTTCGCTCACTCTTTCGCAGAAAGCGGCACAAAGGCAAACAGAAAAAGAACAACACACTCGGTGCTGTGCTGATGGTCAAGAAAACTACAAATCAAGCACAATTAAGTTTTACTACACTTAATGTACTGAGAGGTTGATGGTATAGTGAAAATAATATGCTAGATATATTATGCTATATATTTTATCACAATTTTATTCTTAACTATTTGGTGACTACGATTTAAAATTTTCATTTTTCAGGAAAATATGTCCAAATAAGTGTGAAATATTGGATCATAGTTCATAGTGAAGCAAAAAGCGAGTAGCCAACGTCGCTTAGAACGAGACATATATAGAGCACTTTCGACATCCCGTATAACAATCCGAGTCCGTCAACATTGCTTTTTCTCGCTCTTTCTCTCAGTTCTTTCTGTTCATAATACGGACGTCACACGAAGCGTAAACTCAAAAAATGTACGCTTGATTTGTATGAGAGAGCGTAGACTTCCCGTCAAAAGATTATATCCCTACCAGCATTAAACGGCTTTGAAGGCATTCAGAAGGCATTTAAGGCCTTAGTCGCCTTAGAAGGCGAAAAAGAATTCAACCGAAACTTTCACGGCTGTAACGGGTTCTCTTCGAAATCTTTCAATTTTTTTATTCAACCAGAACAGATAGCTTGCCGCCATCTTAGCTTGTTTATATACTGAATTTGCACCTATACCAATGTAACTGCCAAATAGAGCAGTGACAACGCTTTTGGTTCCGAACCGAGAAAGCGTGTGTTCAAATCCAGATTTTTATGATCTTTTTTCTGCGTTTATTTCTTTTTAAATTAATTTTTTCTTACTATAATTACTTGAAACAAAATTTATGTGAAGCGAAATTAAAATAATACCTTTTTAAAAAAACATAATAATTACACTATGTTCACCGTTCATTATCAGGATGGGAGAAATATGTATCTCATTTTCCTTTTATTTTAGTTATCGAAATGAGTTTGATATATTATTACCTTTCAATGAGTTGGTATTTAACAACCGAATAATGTAGACCATCTTTAATAAAGTGAAATAGCTCAGAGCTTAACGCAAGAGAACATAACACGTAAATCGTGCTATCGAATCTCACGCTCATATCTGGGAACACTACAACAGTGCAGTGCTGAAGACGCTTGTAAGGTTTTCTTTTGACAGTTGCAATTTCAAATCAAAAGCGAAATTTTTCATTGACATATTTCAAAGGCATTTAATTACTGCTAAATGCACTGCTGATCGCCTTCAATTCGATTACAAGGCGATTAGAAGGCATTTAACGGAAATTTGCGGGTAGGGATAGGTTTGTATGGCTGAAATCTAGTTTACGCGGTTTTCTAAATTCGACAGTACTTTCAGCAAATTGTATTAATTTGACACATTAATTGTCAAATGCCAGATAATTTCCCTCTTGATCGAATATTAAAAACCATTTCAAAAGGTTGAAAACTGTTAGGCCGCAAATACACGACGTGCGTTTCCGCGGGCGCGTTCAAACGCGTATAACAGTTCCGCAGAGTTATCCAGCAAGAGCATCTCTTCGTTTCCGCGGTAGCGCGTTCGAATGACTTTTCATTTACAGTAGAACGTCGATTATCCGGGCAGCTCGGGACCGGACGGTTGCCGGTTAATCGATTTGCACGGATAATCGTCCAAGAAATGGCAAATTCATGTAAAAATTATAAAATTCACTAGTTTTATGATTAATTCCCAAGCGCCACAGATTAAGCTTAAACGACTGGAAAATTGAATATCCATAGAAAAAAAATGAAAGCTCCACAGCTTCATTGGTTTGATAAATAGATGGCGTATTACAACTCATCATTATATTGCTATCCTTTTCTTGCAATGTGTTTCGACAAGTTGCATTTTATTATGACCTATATAGCCTTCTAACTTTCTGAGCAAAAATCTATATAAATGGTCGTGTGGTTAGATACGTGGGTATCAACACCAATGACCATTGCTCAAATCTCACTTGCTTCAGTGCTGGTGGTTTCCGTTGGAGTTTAGTATTTAAACAATCGTATCGCCGTTCTAGTTCTAGCGATGCATAACTTCAATGCGAAACCATACAACAGTACAGAGGAAATGAGAAAGCTCTCCTCCAAGCGATGAAGCTTAACTGGTTGGGGTATCCCACCAACAGATAGCGCCACCAGCTTTTTTGCTATTTTTAGAATGCATGAGTCGTTTGGCGTCTGCTAAACGAAGTCTTTCTATATTCCGTTTAGGTAGAGAACTTGAGTCGTTTAGAAGCCGTTTAGTGGTCGTTTAGTGGATTTGTGGCACTTGGGTTCACTTTGAATTAATCGATTAATAGTTAGCAGAATATTATTTTAATCAATAACTACAGATTTAACAACTGTTCATGAACAAAAATGAATTTTGAAAATACCATTGGACACTACAGAGCTGCACAAAAAACTGGTTGCCCACTTGACTATCGCTGCAAATTTTCGCCGTATGTTTGAACAGCTGTCACATTTATGCGCACGGTTAAGCCGCCCGCCGGTTAATCCGCCCCCGGATAATCGACGTTCTACTGAATTTGGCTGGATTGTTATACGCGTTTCCGCGGGCGC
Organism: Anopheles merus; assembly: GCF_017562075.2. Classification (NCBI taxonomy): domain Eukaryota; kingdom Metazoa; phylum Arthropoda; class Insecta; order Diptera; family Culicidae; genus Anopheles; species Anopheles merus. The sequence goes on along the minus strand of NC_054084.1, from coordinate 50,192,923 downwards.
GGAAACGCGCGTCGTGTATTTGCGGCCTTATATTCAGTCAACAGAATATAATCACAAACATATCAAAGAATTGATTGAGTGGCTAAAACCACCCCCTACTTGCAAAATCATACAAAAAATAGTAATTATTTGGCTGGAAATCACAAAATTACGCCAAAATTCGAGATACGCGGTATTTTGCAAACCCGATTTATCCCGATGCATCTTGGATTTCATCCTCTTTTAATCCCTTTTAAATCACAAAAACTTCATGACCAATTGACAAAAAATAGGGTATTTTTATGTAAAAACATGCCAACTAACAACCCTACCAGTATTAAACGGCTTTGAAGGCATTAAGAAGGCATTTAAGGCCTTACTCGCCTTAGAAGGCGAAAAAGAATTCAACCGAAACTTTCACGGCTGTAACGGGTTCTCTTCGAAATCTTTCAATTTTTTTATTCAACCAGAACAGATAGCTGGCCGCCATCTTAGCTTGTTTATATACTGGTTTTGCACCCTTACTAATGTAACTGCCAAATAGAGCAGTGACCACGCTTTTGGTTCCGAACCGAGAAAGCGTGTGTTCAAATCCTGATTTTAAGGTACTTTTTTCTTTGTTTAATTCTTTTAAAATTAATATTTTCTTGCTATCATTAATACAAACAAAATTTATGTGAAGCAAAATTAAAAAAATACCTTTAAAAAAATAATATTTACACCATGTTCACCCTTCATTATCAGGATGGGTGAAATATGTATCTCATTTCTCCTTTTATTAGAGTTATCGAAATTTGTTTGATATATTAACACCTTAACGGGTTGGTCTTCAAAAACCGATTAATGCAGACCATCTGTAATAAAGTGAAATAGTTCAGAGCTTAACGCAAGAGAACATAACACGTAAATCTGCTATCGAATCTCACGCTCATATCTGGGAATACTACAACAGTGTAGTGCTGAAGACGCTTGTAAGGTTTTCTTTTGACAGTTGCAATTTCAAATTAAAAGCGAAATTTTTTCATTGACATATTTCAAAGGCATTTAATTACTGCAGATCGCCTTCAATTCGCCGGCAATTACAAGGCGATTAGAAGGCATTTAACGGAAATTTGAAGGTAGGGAAGCACCTATTCAATAGTTCACATGCAATCGAAATTCAACCAATTAGCGCGTGGTCACGGAGGACACAAACCGGTGAATACAAATTTCAGCTTTGTCAAAACTGCTTGTCAACGGCAGTTTGTCACAGTAGTATCACAGTAGTTTGTCTTGTTCTTAGGTTTTAAAGTTGTAAGTCATTTTGTATGTCTCTTTGGTGTTGTCTATGTAATGTAATGTAATGTATCGTCTTTGTATGGTGTGTTACTCGTCTGTTCTTTTGTTTAGCAAAATAAGAGAGTGTATAATTTCTTTTTTTTCTTAGTTTTCTTTTTTTTGCACTATATATATATATATATATATATATATATATATATATATATATATATATATATATATATATATATATATATATATATATATATATATATATATATATATATATATATATATATATATATATATACATATGGCTAAATTGTGTGGCTACATGTGTGCTAAATTTATTGGATCTCAGAAGTGGGATAGTGATCCGAAAATGTCTAAACCGATAAGAAAGAGACCAAGGACCAGATGTAGTGCGCCCTTGAATCGGCCGACATTACCGTTCCAAACACGGCAACGATATCACAGATTCGTACAATGTACCAGCAAGCTTCCCCTGATGTTGAACAACATGGTGTCCTGCTGAGCGATTCCAGTCAGCCCGCATTAAGCGAAAGCACAACCGACACAAAAGAAAATGGCGGAATCCTTAACCACGTCATGGGTACAAATACGAACAATGAAGCTGCAGCAGAAATCGCACTCCTAAAACAGCGATGCGAAATATTGGAGCTGCGGAATAAACTAGCTGCTCTTGAAGCACATACCAACGTAAGTACCGCTCACTCGTCAAAACTATTGCACCCCGAAGAAGTGAAGCAAACCATTCCCCTGTTCGATGAGTGTACCAATTGTATTCAGTGGATAAAAACTATTAAACAAAGTGCTGAAATTTATGGCTGGGATGATAAAATAACGATGTTATATGCTACCAGCCAGCTAACTGGTGCTGCCAAAGAATGGTACAATGGGTTTCGAAGTTGCATATCATCGTTCAAAGAATTTGCTGACGGAATAGAAAAAGCTTTCCCAAACAAACAAAATGAAGCTGCTATCCATAAGCAACTGTTGCAAGTAACAAAAAAGAAAGACGAGTCTTATACAGCTTACATTTTTCGCGTGAACGCCCTTGGTACTACGGGAAATGTGAGCAACGAGGGGATAACAACTTACGTCATCCGAGGACTATCGCGCGATCCTATGTACAACAATCTTGTGGCGAAAGAGTACAAAGACATTTACGATCTCATCGGCCATGTGATGCGGTGTGAGATGCATTACCAAATGCGTGAGCTTCCAGCTCCCATGCCTCGCATGCTACCAGCTAATCGCTTTACATCGACACCATCTGTGAATACAAAAACACAGCCAGCCAACAAGCGTGAAGAAGTGCGTTGCTATAATTGTTCCAGTTTCGGCCATTATTCCAACCAATGCCGAAAACCTCGCCAGCCAGTCCAATCATGCTTCCTGTGTGGTGATCCTGACCATAAAAGACAGGAATGTCCGCGAGTAAGCCATCGAATGCCTGCTGCAGTATTTGCGCCGTGCGATCAAGAGATTTTTACAAGCCAACAACCAAATGAAAGCAACACATTGAGAGGATATTCGCAACCACAATCACCGCTTTACTCGATCAATGATGGTTCGCGTCGTAATCAGTCGGTAGCTGTTGCAGTTGAGGACAATTATCGTGACGATAGTGGAATTCACCATGCTGAAAGAGGAGTTAGAATAGATCCAGTTCAAGAGGTAAGTGTCGCATTTAAGAATAATAATGAATTAGGCAAAGTGTATTTACGTGTGTGTTGTTTGTTTGATTCCGGTAGCCATACAAGTTTTCTTAGCGAGCAGCTTGTGCCAAACCATAAATTTAATCCTCGGCTGTCCGGATTCCGTGGCCTAGGTAATCAGCAACTCACATCATTGGGCCATGTAGAAGGTACTATTGGTTTTCGGAATACAAACGTTACTCATTCGTTTATTATACTGCTCAAACATCAAACAGCTTGGCCAATGATTGTTGGAAGAGATTTATGGAAAAGAATGTGTGGTGACACAACGTGTAACCGCTTCTTAAGACACGTTACGCATAGCAAACACATACAGAACGCATCGCGCGTAACGTGTAGCACTCTTTCACTCACTAACACTAACAATAGCAAACGATTGCACTACTACCATTAGATATAGGATTAGAATTATATTTTATATTAGAAATAAATTCATTCTACGAGTGACCACCAAGCGAACAACAAGCCAACTCATTACGTGCACCCGAAAGTAGTGAAATCAGCTAGAACATTCCCATAACTGGTGACCCCGATTGAACAAATATCAAAATACGTTTATCCGAAACGTAACGTAGCAATCGCGAGTGATCATTTCACAGTGACCGTTTTTCATTTGCATTTCGCTCGCCGCGTTTTTAAGTTCAATAATCGAACATTGACCATCAAGTGTCGACCGCGTGCGAAACAAAATGACGACCAACAACGAAGTTGAACAAAATGGTGCGCTGATTGTGAAAAGTGAGGCAAGCGAAGCTACAGTGATTGCCAAAATAAATTTTCCAGACTTCGACCAAGAGGATATTGAAACCTGGTTCATATGCCTTGAAGCCTCTTTTCACGTCAACGGCATTAAACTGGACGAGTTTAAGTTCAACACAGTGATCGTCGCTCTTGGTTCACGAGCAAAATACGTGCATTCAGTTATCAAGCAGTGCCAAAACGAAAATAACAGCAACAAGTACGAAACACTAAAGGAAGCTGTTATCGCTCATTTCCAACCATCGGAAACACAGCGACTGAGCAGTTTGCTGTCCGGCATGTCCCTTGGAGACCAGAAACCCAGCGTTTTGCTGTCCGAGATACGCCGCTTAGGAGGAGCAGGTTGTACCGACAACATCCTGACCAACTTATGGTTGCGAGCCCTGCCCAACACAACTCGTGCCATCATCGCTGCCATGCCAACCGCAACACTGGATGACCAGGCAAAAGTTGCTGACAAGATTCTGGAGGCACCCCGCGAGCAGATTTCCTCTATTCAACATCGAGGAGATGGAGCTACGATAAATTCGCTGGAACAACGTATCGAAGCCCTTACGCAACGCTTAGATGAAGCACTAACAGGTAACCCTCACAGACGGAACCGTTTTACTAATATACGTTCTCGTCCTTGCAGCCGACGGGATGGAACGCCAGCCAGAAATAAACGTGGCTGGATCTGCTGGTTTCATTTCCGGCACGGTTCTCAAGCTCGCAAGTGCGAAAAACAGAAGGCTGACAACCCGAACGTACCGTGTATTTTTTTCGACGGGAAGATCGAGGTGTACTCTCGACCGCGACCGATGTAAGCCCTAACCCGCAAACCGCCCACGCCGCTGCTGCATCTGCCAGCAATCCTGCGTCCGCCACGGACAACGACAGCAGCGACAACAATCGCTTACAACGCATACACATACACGACCCGAAAACATCGAATCGATTCCTTATCGACACCGGAGCGGACGTTTCTGTTGTCCCACCAACCTTAAGAGAACGTAACTCACCAAAGCACTCACAACAGCTGTTTGCCGCGAACGGTACCCCAATACACACGTACGGTACCAAGCGTATCACTGTCGATCTCGGCCTACGACGATCCTTTGTGTGGGTGTTTGTCATCGCAGATGTAAAGTCGCCAATCATAGGTGCCGATTTCTTAAAACATTACGATCTCCTTGTCGATCTCCGGCGATGCAAACTGATCGATAACACGACCCGTTTTGAAATCGAAAACATTAACGCAGTGACCGAACCTGCTATTACCACATTCGACATGAATTCACCGTTTTCTGACATTCTTACCGAATATAAGGACATAACTGTTTTAAACATGAAGCACAAACCAACCGAGGCGAACACCGTCCATCAGATAATCACTAACGGACCCCCCGTTTTTTGTCGACCACGACGATTGCCCATCGACAAATTAAAAGAAGCCAAGGCTGAATTCCAATTTTTAATGGAACAGGGGATTTGTCAACCCTCTAAAAGCAACTGGGCAAGCGCTTTACATCTTGTAAAAAAATCGAACGGCAAGTGGAGACCATGCGGAGATTATCGGAATCTTAACGCGATCACCATACCAGACCGATACCCAGTACCGCATATTCAGGATTTTTCGAATATCCTGCACGGCAAAACAATATTTTCATGTATTGACTTACAAAGGGCATATCATCAGATTCCAGTAGCCCCAGAAGATGTCCCAAAGACGGCCATAACGACCCCTTTCGGACTTTTCGAATTTAAATACATGACCTTTGGCTTAAGAAACGCAGGACAGACTCTACAAAGGCATTTGCACGCTATCTTAGGCGACCTCGATTATGTTTTTCCTTACGTAGATGATCTCTGCATAGCTTCAGAGAACATAGAACTGCATAAAAGGCACCTTCGTGAAGTTTTTGAACGCTTGAAACAGAATGGTCTCGTCATAAACGCAGCTAAATGTCAAATAGGCCAACAAGCTGTGGATTTTCTCGGACACAGAGTCACAGCCGAGGGTATACAACCGAAACTCGCCAAAGTTCAAGCCATTATTGATATACCTAGACCCATTAACGCCAAGGAACTGAAAAGATTTCTAGGTGCCATAAACTTTTATCGCCGATTCATACCACGCGCAGCTGAAAACCAACGCATCCTACAGGCAATGATATCAGGCAACATAAAAAACGACACGACTAGCCTCGAATGGAATGACACTACCAACGACGCATTCCTAAAGTGCAAACAGGAACTATCAAATGCTACTCTGCTTGCACATCCTTCACCTGAAGGAACACTAGCCCTTGATGTGGATGCTTCGAATACGTGCATCGGTGCCGTTCTTCATCAGATCACCGAAAAGGGACTACAACCACTTGCATGCTTTTCACGCAAGCTGAGTGAGAGCCAACAAAAGCTAAGCACGTATGATCGCGAGCTAATCGCGATGTACGAAGCAGTAAAGCACTTTAAAGATACCGTACAAGCCCGAGAGTTTTGTATTTATACAGATCATAACCCACTCGTCACCGCTTTTCAGCAGCGTCCAGAAAAGGCTACACCTACACAGCAACGCAGACTTAGCTACATAAGCGAATTTACAACCGATATTCGGCATGTAGCGGGTGATGCAAATAAAGTTGCCGACATGCTGAGCCGCATTAACACCATTACTGCAATAGATACAATAGACTACAATCGCATGGCTAAGGAACAGAAAACCGATCCAGAACTCAAACATTTCCTAGAAAACCCACCAACAAATACTTGCGTTCATCTTAAACAATTAAAATCACCTCTAGCCGATACTCCCATATATTGCGATATATCCACAGAGGCGATTCGCCCTTTCGTACCAAAGCAATTTAGAAAGCAGATTTTAGAAAAAATGCATAGCACATCACACCCTGGTATACGTGCTACCACTCGTTTGGTATCTGACCGCTTCATTTGGCCTTCTCTTCGTCGAGATTGCAAAGCATTTGTAACGAATTGTATGCCATGCCAGAAATCAAAAATACAACGCCATAAGAAATCGCCAATTGATCAAATCAAAACGCCTGATCGCCGATTCGCACACATCCATATGGATCTCATAGGACCCTTACCGCCATCTGAAGGCAATTTATATTGTCTTACCATCATCGATAAATTTACCAGGTGGCCCGAGGTTTACCCTATACCTAACATGACCGCACACACCGTAGCGCGTGCTTTCATCAGTGGTTGGATTTCGCGATTTGGTGTACCGACGAATATTACAACCGACTGTGGCAGGCAATTCGAGTCAGAGCTTTTCCGTACCCTTACAAGTATGCTTGGCATAACACACTTGCGCACTACCCCATACCATCCGCAAGCAAACGGACAAATCGAGCGTACACATCGACAGCTCAAGGCAGCTATAATGTGCCACCAAAACTCGAGGTGGACTGAAGTCCTACCTATCGTCCTCTTAGGCATGCGATCTTCTCTGAAAGCAGATCTAAATGCAACGGTTGCTGAGCTTATTTACGGCGTACCACTTCGACTACCTGGTGAATTTTTCGTGCCAAGCGAAGATAAGAGAGCAACATCTGAGTTTGTAACACAGCTGAAGCAGCAAATGTTAAAAATAGCACCAAAACCAACCAGCAACCACAACACACGAGAAGCTCCATTCATCCAAAAGGAGATAGCAACATGCACACACGTTTTCATCCGAGTGGGTGCAATCAAACCGCCTCTAACGCAGCCGTATGATGGACCATACCGAGTGGTCCGACGGAAGAAAAAGGTTTCCCAGTCCCAGTTTCCATCGACCGCCTTAAAGCAGTATTTACCCAGGCAGTGGATGAAGATTCACCCGCGAAAAATGATCAGCATTCCAATTCACCACCAATTGTAAACCCTTCGTACAAAACACGCTCAGGACGCCGTGTTGTGATTCCGAACCGCTATTAAAATCTAAGGGGGAAGTAGTGTGGTGACACAACGTGTAACCGCTTCTTAAGACACGTTACGCATAGCAAACACATACAGAACGCATCGCGCGTAACGTGTAGCACTCTTTCACTCACTAACACTAACAATAGCAAACGATTGCACTACTACTAGTGGATTAATATAGGATTAGAATTATATTTTATATTAGAAATAAATTCATTCTACGAGTGACCACCAAGCGAACAAAAAGCCAACTCATTACGTGCACCCGAAAGTAGTGAAATCAGCTAGAACATTCCCATAAATGAATATTCATTTGAAATATATATGTGTTGTGATATGTTGCGGCCAATAACGCGGGAAGGGTTTAAGCTTAAGATGTAGGTAAAAACCGTGTATTCGCTAATAATGTCTTTGCCCTTCTGTCTGCCCGTACCGAGTGCCCGACCGCCGCTCGGTTCCCGCTTGATGCCCTCTCATTCTCCCGAGAGACAAGACCTCCTACACTCACACATCACACGAAGACCCTTGCCTGTCGTCGGTGAGTGGCCTAATGTGTTAGGCAGGTTGGGCCATAACAATATGTTATCGTTACTCGCGTGAAAATTTGATGAGTTTATTGAATACAAATAAAAGCACTATAGGAACACGTCTTAATTCGTTGGGTTCGTTAATTCGTGTCTTAATTCGTTGGGTATTCTTAAAATAAATTCAAGGGAAGAGGCAGACATTTTTTGCAATCCATTAGTATACCAAAAAAAATCTACCTGATAGCCAGCTCGTAATTTATAGCTGATTTAGGGCTGTTTAACGAAAAATCGTTCCGATGTCGTACTTTGTGGCTGATTAAGAGATAGACGGTACTTTGCGGAACTATGGAGCTTTTTAACAGGCACATGGTACTCTTTGAAACTTTGCGGCTGATTAGCACTATGTGTAGGGTTCATGGTGGAACTTGAAGGCTTGTTAAGAAAGCGCACCGAACTTGGTGGAACTTTATAGCTTTTTAATGCATGACATCGGTACGAGATGGCTCTTGTCAAAGTGTCAAAGACGGACGCCGGCAATAGTCTCATTGCTGCTGCACAAGGTAGATTCGTTAATTGAAGAATGAATATAGAGTGAAGTGATTGTGAATTATCAGTAAATTGTGTAAAATTTTGTGTAATTCATCAATACAAAAGTTTTAAAAATATACATATGAGTTTAAACGAAACAAATTTTGTTGTTTATTTCATCGATGACGCTTGCTTGAAAATAAAACACAAAGAAAAATAATCCCTGGCATCGTGGAATAAGGAAGCTGCTTAGGCGCTGTTTGAAAGACCCACATAGAACTTTGATGCTGTTTATCTACTGCAAAAGGCGAATTAAAGCAGCGATCTTTAGCGTGCCAAAATGAGCTGCTTAAGCAATTCTGGCTATTTGGGTGATAGTGTTATGAATAATCATAATTATTCCAAAAGCGAAACCATTTCCAAAACTTTTTTATGTAGACCACCTGGACTACATACACTTTGATTCTAGATTCCACCATGTGATCTCTTTAATGCATCTTGGGATAAATGTAAGCAACACCTTGTTTTCGAGCAGGTACTCGAATATAATTCTAGCTTTGTGGCTAGAATAATCTAGACTGAAAATTGCAGGCTAGTTTGTTGTGTGGTTTTGTATGGAGTGTTTACATGATTTCAGCCTCCAACTGTCAAACTCCATACAAAAAACTAACTAGATTCGTGAAGGGCCCCATCATTTGAAAATACTAGCAACGGTTTTGACAACGCTTAGAAAAAACGGAATAGAGTTGAGGCTAGATAAATGTAAATTTGCATGCAGCAGTTTGGATTACCTTGGTTATTTCGTAACTTCTAAAGGAATTCAACTAAGTGACCATCACCTTAAAGCTATACAAAATTATCCCATTCCCAAAACCCCTAAAGAGGTTCAACGTTGTTTGGGTCTCTTCTCGTATTTTAGGCGATTTGTTCCGTCATTTTCGAGTGTTGCCATTTTCGAGTGTGCAAACCTCTCAGCAATTTGCTTAAAGAAAACGTATCTTTTAAGTTTGATGACAATTGCTTAAAAGCGTTTAATGATTTAAAAACAAGATTAATGAATGCTCCTGTATTAGCTATTTATGACCCCCATCGGGAAACTGAATTGCACTGCGATGCCAGTACCGTTGGGTTTGGTTCGGTGCTACTTCAAAAGCAGAATAATGGCAAATTTCATCCAGTGGCATATTTTTCAAAAACTGCTTCTCCTAGTGAATTTAACCTCCACAGCTACTAGTTGGAAACTTTGTCAATGATCTACGCTCTCAAACGTTTTCATTCGTACGTACATGGTATACCTCTGAAGATAGTGACCGATTGCAATCCGCTTGTGGAAACTTTAAAAAATCGAAATTGTTCCGTCAAAATTGCAAGGTAGTCTTTGTTCTTGGAGAACTACCAATATACTATGCAATATCGACCTGGAACGACTATGGGTCATGCCGATGCACTTAGTCGTATCCAAACACTGGGAGTTGTTGATGATTTGGACATTGTACGCAGTTGCAAATTGCTCAGTGCCGTGATCCTGACATCTCTAAACTTAAATCTGATCTGGAAAATAAGCCAACCGTAGGATACCTTTTAAAAGATGGTGTTGTCTATCGTGAATCTCCTCAGAAGAAATTGCATATGATGGTTCCAAAAGAATTAATTAAAAGCATTATTCGTAATGTTCACGAAAACATTGACCATTTAGGCGTAGATAAATGTTGTTCTCAAATTGCCAAACATTATTGGTTCCCTGGTATGAAAAATCATGTACAAAATTTTATTCAAAATTGTCTTAAATGCATTCTCTTCTCTGCCCCTCCAGAAAAAATAAACGCAACTTGCACACTATACCAAAAAGTATATTACCTTTAGATACTCTTCACATCGACCATTTTGGTCCGTTACCATCTATAAGATCGAAAAAAAAGTATATTTTGGTGGTAATTGATTCTTTTACAAAGTTCACAAAATTGTACCCCACTAATTCAACCAATACTCGAGAAGTGTGTTTAGTTCTAAAGCAATACTTCAATTATTATAGTTGTCCCCGACGGATAGTGAGTGATCGTGCTACTTGTTTTTCTTCTCATGAGTTTAAAAAGTTTCTAGAGGATAATAATATAATTCATATTCAAAACGCAGTTTGTTCTCCTCAAGCCAATGGCCAGGTTGAGAGGGTTAACAGGGTAATCAAACCTTAGATAGTAAAATAACAGATCTATTAGATCATGCAGATTGCCCAAATAGCCAGAATTGCTTAAGCAGCTCATTTTGGCACGCTAAAGATCGCTGCTCTAATTCGCCTTTTGCAGTAGATAAACAGCATCAAAGTTCTATGTGGGTCTTTCAAACAGCGCCTAAGCAGCTTCCTTATGCCACGATGCCAGGGATTATTTTTCTTTGTGTTTTATTTTCAAGCAAGCGTCATCGATGAAATAAACAACAAGATTTTTTTCGTTTAAACTCATATGTATATTTTTTAATCTTTTGTATTGATCAATTACACAAAATTTTACACAATTTACTGATAATTCACAATCACTTCACTCAATATTCATTCTTCAATTAACGAATCTACCTTGTGCAGCAGCAATGAGACTATTGCCGGCGTCCGTCTTTGACACTTTGACAAGAGCCATCTCGTACCGATGTCATGCATTAAAAAGCTATAAAGTTTCACCAAGTTCAGTACCCTTTCTTAACAAGCCTTCAAGTTCCATCAAGAACCCTACACATAGTGCTAATCAGCCGCAAAGTTCCAAAGAGTACCATGTGCCTGTTAAAAAGCTCCATAGTTCCGCAAAGTACCGTCTATCTCTTAATCAGCCACAAAGTACGACATCGGAACGATTTTTCGTTAAACAGCCCTAAATCAGCTATAAATTACGAGCTGGCTATTTGGGTGGTGTTCTAGATTGCCGGATGTCGAATATGCACTCAATAACACAGTACACTCTTCGACAAACTACACACCTTCCATTTTACTATTCGGTGTTGAACAACGCGGAACCATAATTGATGAATTTACCGAATACTTAGATGACAAAAACGTACATGCTAGAGATCTTGAATCTTTTCGCGTCGAAGCTTCTGAGAACATAACGAGGTCTCAAGAAACAAACATGGTTCAGTTCAGCAAAAGACACAAACCTGCGGTAGAATTTTCCGAAGGAGATCTTGTTGTTATTCGAAACGTGGATAACACACCAAATGCTAACAAAAAATTTATTCCCAAATTTAAAGGCCCTTATATAATTGACAAACGACTTCCAAATGACCGTTACGTGATAAAAGATATCAATGGTTTCCAACACACACAAATTCCTTATGATGGTATTTTAGAGTCTGATAAACTTAGGCATTGGATTGCAAGAGATGCTGACCTTTTTCCCGAATCGTATGATGTGACACAAATTGATTTAAATATAATATAAATTGAGGGCAATTTTAGATGTCAGAATAGGCCGAGTTGTAAACCTTGCAGATGAGAAAATGTAAACCTTGAGCGTGATACGTGTAAATGCTACCTAACCACACCTCATGTCGCGTGTGTATAGACCTGGTCGATGACAGCTGTCACCGGCAGACTAGACCAAGGTTATTAGACTCTATACAGGTCAAAGTGGGTAGAAAGGAGGTGTCGTCATGTAGAACAATTGGGCATCGAGGCTTTAGAAAAAAGCACAAAACCAGGATCGACGGCAGTTGTCAAATGCGACGAATGTTGCTTGTATTTAGATATGATATATGAATTGTTTTCGTTTAATACACATTTTTTTAGCATTAAAAATTCGTATTTTGCATCCACACTCCATAAATCGACATTTTACACGTTATAATGTAGCTGCTGCCTGTAAACAAATATCGACGCCTGTTGTCAAACTGAATCTCAAAATGGCAACATGCCAAACGCTAAGAAGACACCTCCTCTATATTCCACCTTGATACAGGTTACGAAAAAAGCCCGTTTTGGCCGATTTCCAATAAAAGAATGAATGAAAAATTTTGACAGAAAAATTGGAATGGTTTGTTTACAATTGGACTGGTTTGTTTACAATTTGTCTGGATTGCAATCGTGCAATGGTATGGTGTTTGGTGTTGAATCTTGCAAGCTATAATTTATTTAATTATTTTGTAATTTTATTATTATTAATATTGTGATGAATTAACAGCTGTGACAAGTGAGAAATCGAGTAAATGAGAATCCAGTAAAAATAGCAAGCGGAAGATTGCTGCAAAATCATTCGCTTCTCAGCATTGTCAGTGTTACGCACACGATTCTAAATTCCTTTTTTTTACCAATCTGATCATAGTAACCATTATTTATCCTTCCACGTGAAAATAAGATGTTTCTGGAAACACGAATTATCCCGTCCGAACGGATATTCGGGTAAATTTGTGAGGATAAATTTAGTATGAAAGTAGGCGATATTTTAAATAATGAAGGATTCAAACGCAGAAGCTCTTGGAGTAAAGAGGTTTAATTCTAAATATCCTAAATAGGACAGAGCCCCTGGATTTCCGAGCCAAACACCCACTTCCGTCTGGATAGGCTTCCCAACCTTGGATCAGAAGCAACTAGCGGGAAGGACTGGTTAGTAGGCGAAGTATCAAATACTCTGTCCACTCTGCTGCTGTTTGTTTCTCCTCCGTTACAACCCTGCAACTCTTGCTGAGGGCCAAACCTTCGCGTGGCCTGCCGGAGAAGCTCGGTTCGTAACTGTTTTCTCCAGTTAATATAATTCATTTATTTTTACCCCTGGGGATTTAAAACCTTGTTTTTACAAATTTTCCAAGAAATGTATGCATCCTGCTGGTACATGCTGCTCTAGCGATCGCTTAGCCCTTGGCCCTTTTGCCCTACGCCCTACGCTATTGACATTTGTTGTTGTTGTTGGTTGGTAAGCCTTTGGCCCTTGATCCTACGTCCTACGCTGTTGACATTTGTTGTTGTTGTTGGTTGTGATGTAGATTGCATACCCTTTTGGCGCAGCCTAATTACCGCTGTCGGCGACATTCCCCCTCCCGTAATTCCTCTAGGAGGTGTTACAATAAACTAGCCGACGGCGGTTGCCGTTATTGATAAATGGCTATCGAATATTCTCAGACTAACGACTGCTGAACACTCGGGCTCAGTTCATTTACTCTGATTTACTGGAAGATTGAGACATTAAATTGACGCTCTATGATTAAATTGACCAAATACTAAAATTATAGAATAATTACTTAACGATAACACATTAAAATTGAATAAATAAGCATGATAAAATAATAAGTTAAATTGAATATCACAAGATTAAAAACATAAATAAACTCGCCAGTAATTAATTCACTTAAATCCTATTATTATTATTGCATGTACTTCCACACGAAGATGCACCTAATATTTAACGCGAATGTGGCTGCAAGAACAAAGCTATTTTCTAATTACTATTGTTGCTACTATTATTGTGTTTTTTTTTGTTTTTCTTGGAATGGACTATTGCACTTTTTGCTGCACCTCAGCTATTATGGATTTTGGAAGTACATCTAATTTTGCGACCTTTGAAACCGGACGATTGACTGTTGATAACCCGGATGTGATGGTGACCGACCTAACCTGCCCGTCCTTTGCTTTATAGATCTTTGCTACTCGACCCTTTTGCCATTTACCGTTAATCTGTTCATTTGGGAAAACCACTATATCGCCAACTTCAATTGGAGACACCTTTTTCAACCATTTCTCGCGTTTGTTCAATTGTGGCAAATATTCTCTAATCCACCGTGTCCAGTAATGTTGCGCTACTAATTGAACCCTTTTCCAGCTGCTTCTGGTAGCTTCAGCACATGTAGCTTCTCGAAGTGTAGGGACAGCTTCTCCCGATGAACCCAATAGGAAATGATTAGGTGCCAACGGTTCATGATCTTCATGCTCTAATGGTATATGTGTTAATGGTCTGCTGTTAATAATGAATTCAATTTCCACCAGAATAGCGCGCAACGCTTCTTCACGATAAGACTCTTGCTTGAGAGGGAGTAAACTTTTTACTTCGCTTACCATTCTCTCCCATGCCCCACCGAAGTGAGGTGCAGCTGGGGGGTTAAAATGCCATTCTATGCCATCGTTTGCACACCTTTCTCGCAACCTTTTCATTTCGCGTTCAGCACCTATGAAATTTGTTCCATTATCGCTATACATGTGCGTGATTTTCCCTCTTCGGTGTTGCATTTTTCTCAGGCATGTTATAAACGAAGCAGAACTAAGGTCTGTGGCCAATTCTAGATGCACTGCTCGTGTTGAGAGACACGTGAACAGCGCACCCCATCTTTTTTCTGATCGCCTCCCTATAGTCACGGTTAGAGGACCGAAATAATCGACGCCCGTATGCGTAAAAGGTTTGCAGAATACGGCTGCCCTGCAAGCGGGTAAAACGGCCATTTGGGGAACTTTAGGTTTAGCTAAGTTATTTTTGCAACTCTGACAGGTCGCTCTTACTTTTTTAAGTACTGCTCTGCTATCTATTACCCAGAAACGTTGCCTCAAGGCGGCCAGTGCTGTTTCGAACTTCTTGTGGTATAATCGTTCATGGTAGTGCCGTACAATTACATGGGTGATTTCATGTTTCTTTGGTAATATTATGGGATTTTTTGCGTTTTTTTCGAGAAATGATAACCCAGTTAGCCTTCCTTTCATTCGCAACAAACCATCTGCATCTAGCACAGGATTTAAATTTCTTATGGGGCTTTTCATTGATATTTCCTTTCCAATCTTTAATAACATTATGTCTTCATTAAACGTTTCCATTTGAGCCTTTTTTATGAGCAATTTCTCTGCCCTATCTAATCGTTTTTTAGTTATTTCCAACGACATTTTATATTTCTGAGCCTTTGATTTCAACCACTCCATGTATAATAACCCAATGGCTAATGCTCGTTTCAATTTAACCCAACTTCTACCCAAGCGCCACAGATTAAGCTTAAACGACTGGAAAATTGAATATCCATAGAAAAAAAATGAAAGCTCCACAGCTTCATTGGTTTGATAAATAGATGGCGTATTACAACTCATCATTATATTGCTATCCTTTTCTTGCAATGTGTTTCGACAAGTTGCATTTTATTATGACCTATATAGCCTTCTAACTTTCTGAGCAAAAATCTATATAAATGGTCGTGTGGTTAGATACGTGGGTATCAACACCAATGACCATTGCTCAAATCTCACTTGCTTCAGTGCTGGTGGTTTCCGTTGGAGTTTAGTATTTAAACAATCGTATCGCCGTTCTAGTTCTAGCGATGCATAACTTCAATGCGAAACCATACAACAGTACAGAGGAAATGAGAAAGCTCTCCTCCAAGCGATGAAGCTTAACTGGTTGGGGTATCCCACCAACAGATAGCGCCACCAGCTTTTTTGCTATTTTTAGAATGCATGAGTCGTTTGGCGTCTGCTAAACGAAGTCTTTCTATATTCCGTTTAGGTAGAGAACTTGAGTCGTTTAGAAGCCGTTTAGTGGTCGTTTAGTGGATTTGTGGCACTTGGGTAGTCCAATGTGAATTTATGACTGTAAAATCTATAAGGTCAGTAGAGTGTATTAAAAACATCGGTCTGATATCTACTAGAGTAGTAAAATCGTAATTGGTTGTTGTGAAATTCCTTTGTTGTAAAAATAAAGGTCCAGATATCCATATGGAATCCCCCTTTATTCTTTTTGTTGCTTCATCTGCAGGATTGTCTTTGGACGCAATCCAATGCCATTCACTCGCGTGAGTTTTGCAGAGGATTTCGCTAACTCTAAAGGCTACAAACTGCTTGTACCTCCTTGGTTCCGAACATATCCAGCTTAGCACGGTTCTTGAGTCGGACCAAAAATGCATTTTATCAATGTTGAGTCTTAACTCCGATCGGATAGTATCGGCTAGTCTCGCCCCCATTACCGCTGCCTGCAACTCAAGTCGAGGTATTGTTAAAATTTTAAGTGGCGCTACCCTCGATTTTCCTGCAACCAATCGCATGTCTACTCCTTCCTTATGGACTGTGCGAATATATGTGACAGCAGCAAATGCTTGCTCAGACGCATCGACAAAAGTGTGAAGCTCTCTTGTAATTGGCTCTTCTGCTTGTGAATAACATCTCTGTAGTTCCCATGTTTCTAATTCCTTCAACCTGTGCAACCAGTCTTGCCATTTTCTATTTAGATCAGGAGGAATATTTTGATCCCAATCCATCTTCAACTTCCATACTTCTTGTATTAGTATTTTGGGCTCTATAGTATAATTGGTAAGGAGCCCCATTGGATTATATATTTTCATTGTTTTTGCAAGCATTTCTCGTTTGCTGACTGAATGGCCAGGAATGGTCAGATCATTTAAAATAAACTTGAATACATCCTTTTCTTTCTCCCAGTACTGCCCTAGAATTTTATCAAAATTTGAGGTGCCTTCGCTTATCTTCAAAACAGGTTGGGTTGAAATACGTTCACAAGGAATTTGGTTGGTTAATTGACTAGAGTTGGATATGAAATTTCGTATAAAAAAATCTGCTTGATTATGAATGAGTATCACTTCATTTACTCTTTGGGTTGCTGTTTCTAATGACATGAAACTATCTAGATAGTCGTCCACTTAATGATTATTTTCAATAGCTTTAACTGCCTCAGGGTACCGCTGCCGAAATAATCCAGCGTTGTAATTTTTAACGTATTGTGCACACGCAAAAGATCATTACTCTCATTTCCATGATCTTTGTTAAATGTTTTGGGGATTCCCTATAAAGAAAGCGCTGTGCACATCTGTCATCTGCTCGAATTCTAATGCGGTGAAACATTTCTTGAATATCGCCAGAGAATCCAATGCTGCCTTCTCTAAATCTTAACAGCATACCAATGAGTGGAGGGACAGCATCAGGTCCTGTCAGCAACTGAGAATTCAGAGAGATCCCCATGTTCCGAGCCGCGGCGTCAAAACCAACCTTGGCTTTGGATTTAATTTGTTTAAGTTCACTACTGCGAAATGTGGTATATAGTTTAAATTCCTGTTGTGTATTTGTATTTCCGTGCTAACTTCCTTAGCATATCCCTTTTGGCAGTAGAACGAAATTTCGTTGTGGTACCAGTTTTTAAGATTTACATCTTTTTCAAGTCTTCTTTCCAAACCCTGCAACCGTCTAAGCGCTTGGGTATAGCTTTCTGGGAGGTTTATATCATCCTCTTTCCATAAAAGTCCTATTTCATAGCCCGTTTCTAGTGGTCTTAGAGTATTTTTCATCAAGTTCAATGCTCTTTCTTCATGTTTTGGGGTTATTATGTTTGGGCTAGGTTGAACACCAAAACCTTCGGTTGTAAAAAAATCCCTCATAATTTTCTCCATTCCTTTTTCTTCTTTATCACATTTTTCATTTAGCACAAACAAGCTACCTTTGTTTTCCCTTTTCGATCCCTTACCTAGAACTGACCAGCCTAATGAGGTTTTGATCGCAATAGGTTCATCTGGACCTCCAACACGATTTTCCGACCCACAAATAAGGTGAGCGTGTGGTAAGCCTAACAAAATGGTTGGTGCTCCATCTATGTAGTTTGGAAGATCAATTCCATCAAAATGTTTGTATCGGGTTTTCAACGAGTTCGCGTTTAAAGTTTGTGAAGGTAAATTCATTTCCCTAATTGTCCTCAATCCTTTCAATGGTTGTATTAGGCCACTCATATCCCTTATTTGCAAATTGACCAATTCGCTGGTAGCTTCCTCCTGCATTTCGCCATTGGTCCATGTCAGAGCCAATGGCTTTCTTATCCCCTGAACACCCAAATTTTCTTTAATATCTGTTAACAAAAGACTTGCGGAAGAACCTGTATCTATAAAGGCAAATGTATCAATTTTTTTGTCTTCGTGAATGACAGAGTCCGGTATTATTTGGTAAAATATTCCTTCGATGGTACTGTGATGGTTCAATGTGTTTAAATTATTTTGACTCTTGTTTGTGTAATGTAATAATGGAGGGTGTTTCATATGACAATTGGCTTCACGACACTGGGGTGGTAATCGACAATTATTAGCATTATGATTTCTGTTGTTACAACAATTTGTACATAACCCAAATCTTCTAACGGCGTCCCACCTTTCAGTTAATCGCATACCCCGAAATCTTCTACAATCGACAATGCGATGGTCTCCCTGACAAACATGGCAACAGGTTCTGGCATTTCTATTTGGGTTCGGTTCTGTTGGTGAACTTAGGTTTTTATCACATACAGCCTCCTCCCGGCCTTCATTTACATTTAATAGGATGGCAAGCTTCTCTGTAGGTTTAAGCCACTTCAAGAAATCGTTTAGTGTTTTAATGCGACTATTTCCTCCTTCCTCTTTCTCTCGAATCAAGGTTATTAGCCACTCACGCTTTAGGTCTTCTGGAAGCTTATCGACCAAATCGTCTAATAGCCTTGGATCCGTAAGATATTCTTCTTTTTTTAATACTGTCATGTTTGTAACAAGGTCGTCTAATGACCTGATGAAGCTTAAAAATGTCTTTGGTTTTTTTATGGTTTGCAACTTATTACTTATTTATTTTACAAATTAAATATTACATAAAATAGACGCGTTTACAAGACACGCACTGTACAAGATAAAACGGGACGAGCACGCGCTACGTCCGTCCGGGTCGGCGGATAAAAGATGAAGAGGCCGATCCCGAGCCCTTCATTCCCGAACTTAGTCGAGCAGCGCCGAGCTTAGCCGAACGCGTACGTCAAGCCCTTGTCACGTGGCGACAGGGTTGAGTAGCGGTGCTGCGCTCAGTTTTTCCCAACACCTCCCCCTTTTAATTCAGCCGGTACGCGCTGAACCTACGAGGCAGTTTTCGCATTTACTGAAGGCTTCACCAATGATGGTTGCCCTAATTTCCTCCATGCTGTTTCGTCTATGACGGTTATGTCAGACGCTGTATCCAACTGCAGGAGTATAACCGTTCCATTGATGGATACATTGACAAATTTGCGGTTTGCTTGTACGCTGCACACCCTAACGGTATTAGTAGAAAAAAATTGATTTCTTCCCCGGCGAACACTTTTTCGATTGCGACAGCGATTTTCCCGATGACCAGCCTTGTTGCATACTCGACACTTTTGTGTAGCTTCCGGACAATCTTTTACCCAATGCAGTTCACCGCACAGCCAACAAGGATTGGACGGCTTATCATTTCCTGATCGGCCATCGTGATTTCCCCAGCGCGGGCGTGATCCCTTTGCGCGAAAATTCGGCTTGTTCTGCCGATCGCCATTTTGTATTGCATACACGTGCTCTCCCTTTTCGCCCACAATCATTGCATTGTCGAGTTTTAAATTTGCAATACGGTTGCACTCCGCCGAAAGCTGCTCGAGTGTTACATCAGCGCGCTCTTCTATGCGAGTGAGCAATTTGAGCCGAAAATCTTTATCCGTTTCCTCCTTTAACCCACACACAAAAACGAGACACTTAAGCTGCTCTTCGCTCATCCCTTTCAGCTGGAAATCGACACACGCTCGATTGACACGACACGCGTACACCAGAAAATCTTCGGAACGGGATTTATTGAGCTGCATGCACTTGTAACGCTTACTTAATAGCGATTCAGCCTTGCCAAAAATTGATTTCAGCTTCTCGATTGTGGCTTCAAGCGTAAAATCACGAGGATAACGGGGTAATATAAAATTAACGTACCTTTCGTGCTCCATTGCACCCAGCTTACGCATGAGCAGCCTCACCTTTGCGGAATCGTCAATCCGTGCAGCATCATTGATGAATAAATCCTCGTACCGTGAGTACCAGGCCTCGAACGTGATTCCGGCTTCGACCTCGAAGCGGAACTCGGTGATGTTACTGGCCAATGCATCAAGGATTTGCTCCGGGTTGGGTGGACCCGGCTGGAACTGCTGCTGTGTGTGTGATGCTGTTACCGGTTGTGATACCGGCTGCTGCTGCTGCTGCATTAATTTTGTCATCAACTGTTGCTGCATTTGCTGTTGCTGTTGCATTTGATGTTGCAAAAGTTGCATTAATTGGATCATTGAGGGCTCACCGTTTGCGCATGAATTCGACAGCGATGGCGGGTGCTGGCTTGTGGCTTGCGGGAACGATGGCGCTTGCTGGCTTGTCGCTGGCTGGAACGATGGCGCTTGCTGGCTTGTCGCTGGCTGGAACGATGGCGATTGCTGGCTTGTCGATGGTTGGACTCCCGTGGGCTGATCCATGGCAGGAGCGTTGGGCAGGATGGGCTGACCATTTACCGGTTGCAGAAACACCGGTCCCGGAACCTCGAAATGCTGCGAAAGTCTTCGCTGCTCTTCATCCATCTCGATGTCTTCCGGACTCGTGTCCTTTCGGCGCCGTTTACGCGTTGACGGAATTTTGCACACGTATTACTTTACACTTTTTTCACTACTAAAGTCTTTTTCCTTTTTACTCGTCGCCACTTTTATGGTTTGCAACTTATTACTTATTTATTTTACAAATTAAATATTACATAAAATAGACGCGTTTACAAGACACGCACTGTACAAGATAAGACGGGACGAGCACGCGCTACGTCCGTCCGGGTCGGCGGATAAAAGATGAAGAGGCCGATCCCGAGCCCTTCATTCCCGAACTTAGTCGAGCAGCGCCGAGCTTAGCCGAACGCGTACGTCAAGCCCTTGTCACGTGGCGACAGGGTTGAGTAGCGGTGCTGCGCTCAGTTTTTCCCAACACCTCCCCCTTTTAATTCAGCCGGTACGCGCTGAACCTACGAGGCAGTTTTCGCATTTACTGAAGGCTTCACCAATGATGGTTGCCCTAATTTCCTCCATGCTGTTTCGTCTATGACGGTTATGTCAGACGCTGTATCCAACTGCAGGAGTATAACCGTTCCATTGATGGATACATTGACAAATTTGCGGTTTGCTTGTACGCTGCACACCCTAACGGTATTAGTAGAAAAAAATTGATTTCTTCCCCGGCGAACACTTTTTCGATTGCGACAGCGATTTTCCCGATGACCAGCCTTGTTGCATACTCGACACTTTTGTGTAGCTTCCGGACAATCTTTTACCCAATGCAGTTCACCGCACAGCCAACAAGGATTGGACGGCTTATCATTTCCTGATCAGCCATCGTGATTTCCCCAGCGCGGGCGTGATCCCTTTGCGCGAAAATTCGGCTTGTTCTGCCGATCGCCATTTTGTATTGCATACACGTGCTCTCCCTTTTCGCCCACAATCATTGCATTGTCGAGTTTTAAATTTGCAATACGGTTGCACTCCGCCGAAAGCTGCTCGAGTGTTACATCAGCGCGCTCTTCTATGCGAGTGAGCAATTTGAGCCGAAAATCTTTATCCGTTTCCTCCTTTAACCCACACACAAAAACGAGACACTTAAGCTGCTCTTCGCTCATCCCTTTCAGCTGGAAATCGACACACGCTCGATTGACACGACACGCGTACACCAGAAAATCTTCGGAACGGGATTTATTGAGCTGCATGCACTTGTAACGCTTACTTAATAGCGATTCAGCCTTGCCAAAAATTGATTTCAGCTTCTCGATTGTGGCTTCAAGCGTAAAATCACGAGGATAACGGGGTAATATAAAATTAACGTACCTTTCGTGCTCCATTGCACCCAGCTTACGCATGAGCAGCCTCACCTTTGCGGAATCGTCAATCCGTGCAGCATCATTGATGAATAAATCCTCGTACCGTGAGTACCAGGCCTCGAACGTGATTCCGGCTTCGACCTCGAAGCGGAACTCGGTGATGTTACTGGTTGTGATGCTGTTACCGGTTGTGATACCGGCTGCTGCTGCTGCTGCATTAATTTTGTCATCAACTGTTGCTGCATTTGCTGTTGCTGTTGCATTTGATGTTGCAAAAGTTGCATTAATTGGATCATTGAGGGCTCACCGTTTGCGCATGAATTCGACAGCGATGGCGGGTGCTGGCTTGTGGCTTGCGGGAACGATGGCGCTTGCTGGCTTGTCGCTGGCTGGAACGATGGCGCTTGCTGGCTTGTCGCTGGCTGGAACGATGGCGATTGCTGGCTTGTCGATGGTTGGACTCCCGTGGGCTGATCCATGGCAGGAGCGTTGGGCAGGATGGGCTGACCATTTACCGGTTGCAGAAACACCGGTCCCGGAACCTCGAAATGCTGCGAAAGTCTTCGCTGCTCTTCATCCATCTCGATGTCTTCCGGACTCGTGTCCTTTCGGCGCCGTTTACGCGTTGACGGAATTTTGCACACGTATTACTTTACACTTTTTTCACTACTAAAGTCTTTTTCCTTTTTACTCGTCGCCACTTTTATGGTTTGCAACTTATTACTTATTTATTTTACAAATTAAATATTACATAAAATAGACGCGTTTACAAGACACGCACTGTACAAGATAAAACGGGACGAGCACGCGCTACGTCCGTCCGGGTCGGCGGATAAAAGATGAAGAGGCCGATCCCGAGCCCTTCATTCCCGAACTTAGTCGAGCAGCGCCGAGCTTAGCCGAACGCGTACGTCAAGCCCTTGTCACGTGGCGACAGGGTTGAGTAGCGGTGCTGCGCTCAGTTTGTCCCAACAGGTTTACTAAGGGATGGATGTTCATTTTGCATGAGGTCTGCTAAAAGTGCTTTGTAAACTATGTTTGCATTCCCATATTCTTCTTCCAACTTCTTGGTTAGTTTTATCGAAAATAGCTTTGAACCTAGGCCACATTTTATAGTCCCCATCAAATTCGGGAAGATCGAGGATAGCAGTGTTAGTGCGTGTTTTCAGTGCATCCGCTAATGAATGTACTATGCTTTCTAAATTACTGGTCGAGTTAATTGGAGTGGTCTTTACTTGCGGATTTTCAGTCTGTTTCTTCCATTCATCAAAAATTTGTCGTTGTTCGATCATCATCGTATCGAAAGCCTGGCGTTTCTCCTTTAAGAGGATTGACGCTTCATCTTCTTTTGCCCTACTTTCAATTACTTTTTTTAATTCCTTTGATTCCTTTTCCCACTTTTCTTTGGTTTCCGCTAATTCCTGTTTTAGACCAACTATCACCTCTACGAGATTCACTTCCGCGTCCTTGATTGCCCTCGCCTTTGATGTCGCCATTTTTTTTTGTTTCACTTCACTTCACTCTTAATTATAGTAAAAAATAGTAAATCGCTTACCGACTTTCTACGGTGCTCAGCTTTGCTGTTGGTGCGGGGCGGTGGGCGGCTACCTTCCTGGCAGCGGCCTAGCTCCCACGAGCTCTTCCCTGGTGCGGGGCGGTGGGCGGCTACCTTCCTGGCAGCGGCCTAGCTCCCACGAGCTCTTCCCTGGCGCGGGGCGGTGGGCGGCTACCTCCCTGGCGCGGGGCGGTGGGAGGCTACCTCCCTGGCAGCGGCCTAGCTCCCACGAGCTCTTCCCTGGCGCGGGGCGGTGGGCGGCTACCTCCCTGGCAGCGGCCTAGCTCCCACGAGCTCTTCCCTGGCGCGGGGCGGTGGGCGGCTACCTTCCTGGCAGCGGCCTAGCTCCCACGAGCTCTTCCCTGGTGCGGGGCGGTGGGCGGCTACCTCCCTGGCAGCGGCCTAGCTCCCGCGAGCTCTTCCCTGGTGCGGGGCGGTGGGCGGCTACCTCCCTGGCAGCGGCCTAGCTCCCACGAGCTCTTCCCTGGCGCGGGGCTCCTGGCAGGCCCGACTTGGTTGAGTCCTTCCCTGGCTCGGGGCTCCTGGCAGGCCCGACTCGGTTGAGTCCTTCCCTTGCGCGGGGCTCCTGGCTGACCCGACTCGGTTGAGTCCTTCCCTGGCAGCGGGGCTCCTTGCAGGCCCGACTCGGTTGAGTCCTTCCCTGGCGCGGGGCTCCTGGCTGGCCCGACTCGGTTGCGTCCTTCCCTGGCAGCGGGGCTCCTGGCTGACCCGACTCGGTTGAGTCCTTCCCTGGCAGCGGGGCTCCTGGCAGGCCCGACTCGGTTGAGTCCTTCCCTGGCGCGGGGCTCCTGGCTGACCCGACTCGGTTGAGTCCTTCCCTGGCAGCAGGGCTCCTGGCAGGCCCGACTCGGTTGAGTCCTTCCCTGGCAGCGGGGCTGCTGGCTGGCCCGACTCGGTTGATCGAGGGGGTGGGGACTCGAAGGGGCGGGGAAGGGGTTTTGGACAATACGACACATATACTAATATTTTTTGGCCAGGTTGTCCCAATGAAGGGTCCCTCTTACGGGGTAAATAAAAATACTAATGAATTATTATCCTCTCTGGAGCCACCAAATGTTTTCTCCAGTTTATATAATTCATTTATTTTTACCCCTGGGGATTTAAAACCTTGTTTTTACAAATTTTCCAAGAAAGGTATGCATCCTGCTGGTACATGCTGCTCTAGCGATCGCTAAGCCCTTGGCCCTTGATCCTACGTCCTACGCTGTTGACATTTGTTGTTGTTGTTGGTTGTGATGCAGATTGCATACCCTTTTGGCGCAGCCTAATTACCGCTGTCGGCGACAGTAACAGTCAGCATTATGTACAAGGGGATAAATAAGCGAGTGAAGTTCCCAGCTAGAAAGCATGTGTTGGAGAGAAAATGTATGCAGTTGCTGGAACTTGTTACCGCACAAAACTTATATGTATATATATGTTATATATAACTTATAACTTATATATATTTATATTGTAATATACCCGGATTTTTAGTTTTTTCACGAGGAGTTTATTGGAGAAGGTCTTTTCCCAAAAGCTTATTTCTCTTTTTTTTTGCTTTGACAGCTCGCACACTGTCACTTCTTCGGACATCGTATTTATCAAAACCCAAGATTACTATAAACTAAAGATGTTTACAGCTCGGCCTTTCCTGACATGATAAATTGCCCTCAATTTACTTATAGACTAAATGTTGCCAAAGATACGCAAAAGGAAGTCAATCACTGCCCGGGATCGGCACAATCCACTTTCTCAACTTATTCGCCTCCAACACTCCGTCATAAGGAAGTTGGGTCTGCTGACACCCATCGATGTCCCGAACATAATGATCGTTTGGAAGTCGTCTGTGTATGACATAGGGGCCCTTGAATCTAGGGATAAGCTTTTTGTTTGAGTTTACCGTGCTATCTACGTTTCGTATTACCACAAATTCTCCTTCTACAAATTCAGGGGCTGGTTTACATTTCGACAGGTGTTGTTGCTCATTAACTTGTTGTTGTTTCATTATGTTAACTGATGCTTGTGATCATATACTATTTAAATCCACTCTTGAATCGTTATTTATCTCATCCAAATGTTCGGTTAATTCATCGATCACTGGACCTCTCTGTTCAATGCCAAATAAAAGAACTGACGGAGCAAAATGTGTAGATGTGTGAGTAGTGTTATATTTTCGTTTTCTTTCGAAGAACGCTAAGAAACGTTAACGCGTTACTTCCTTCAAAACGATGGGATTGGATAGTCCTTGTTTATTATTAATAACTCGTAAACGATTTGCTACCACTTTGTTCCACGACCTTTCTCAAGCGCGCGCCATATCTTTCTCCCCGATCGGCACTCACGCATCGTGCCGAGCGCGCGTTCGCTGACCTCCCGATAGATCGCACACACACTTCGATCTACGCCCGATGAGTGTCCTCGGTAGCGATCTACGGGACCATCAGGTTGGCCCATAACATCTGCCCCTTTTTATTGCAGCAGGTACACTGGTGGACATAAAAATAGGAAAAAAAAAATTGTGTGTTTTTTTTTTGCGTGCACTAGGTGTGTCATCGCCAACAGTTCGAGGCGTACTGAATTTGCAATAGCCGAATTTTGCCTTTTATACTCTCATTTTTGGTGCGCTACTTATCTGAGTTTTGAGTGCCGGCAGCGTTTTGCGGCAGTATAAAAGGAGAGCCAAATCGTGTTGAGCTTCATTCTTCCATCAGTGGTCAAGGTGAAAGGTTGCTGTTGAAAAATTCCACAAAATCATCATGGGTCGCGGAAAGCACTGCACACCAGAGGAGCGAAAACACATTCAGGGGCTTTATCGTGAGAACGTGCCAATCAAGACAATCTGCAAGGCGTTCGGCCGTTCGCGGACGTTTGTGGACAACGCCATTCGTAGCGAGGCTACGGGTAAATCGACAGGTCGTCCGCGAAAAACAACGGCCGACGTTGACGCGCAGATTGTTGAGATAATCAAGGCGGATCCTTTCAAAACTTGCGCTCAAATCAAGCAGGAGCTTGGTTTGCAAGTTTCGGCGAAAACGGTGTCTCGCCGTTTACACGCCGCTGGGTTCTGTGCCCGGAGACCGCGGAAGGTTCGTAAGCTGCTGCCGCACCACGTAGAAGCGCGCATTCGGTTTGCCGAAGAACATTTAGCTGCATCCATCTTTTGGTGGAGCAAAATCATTTTTTCGGATGAGTCCAGAATCAATCTGGATGGTTCGGACGGCATTAAATACGTCTGGCGCCTTCCTAATCAGGCGTATCATCCGAAAAATACGATAAAAACCCGAAGTCACGGAGGCGGCCACGTTATGGTGTGGGGTTGCTTCTCCTGGCACGGCCCGGGTCCTTTGTTCCGTATCAACGGGACACTGAACTCGGAAGGGTATAGAAAAATACTTAGTCGTAAGATGTTGCCATACGCCCGACAAAAATTCGGAGACGAAGAGCATTACATCTTTCAGCATGATAACGACTCTAAGCACACATCGCGAACAGTTAAATGTTATTTGGCAAACCAGGATGTGCAAGTTCTACCGTGGCCTGCGTTGAGTCCTGACCTAAACCCGATTGAAAATCTGTGGTCAACTCTCAAGCGTCAGCTTAAGAACCAGCCTGCACGTTCAGCCGATGATCTATGGACACGCTGCGAGGTTATGTAGAAAAACATACCCGAAAGCGAATGCCGTAAGCTCATCGACGATATGGCCAAACGCTGTCAGGAAGTGATAGCAAATAACGGTCACCACATTGACCGTTAGAATGTGTTTTCGCTCTGTGGAACATCGCAACACCTCCTCCCAACAACCACTTAAACAGTCCTTTTCAGGGCTACCAAATATTTCTGACAAGAACTATGTCTTTCGGTCACAGAAAAAAGTTCCTATTTTTATGTCCACCAGTGTACCCATCAAGCCTAAGCGGGAATCGTCTGGACCTGTTGGATCGGCGTGGCGATTGTACCGGCTGCTGACGTCTTCTTCGTTGGACAGGTACTGGTCGTGGAGATGGTAACGGCGGTGTGGAGGTCATACCACGGACCTCGTCGGATGATGATGGTAGGAGCGGTGAGGATATCAATGTAGGGTCCTCAACTGGCACGACATCTCTTGGCTCTTCGATGAGCAGATCTAGCGGCAATTGCGTACGAGCCGCGAGATTAGTTGACTGCTCTGAACTGCCGGTGTCCCGTTTCCGCAGCTGGTTTACGTGACGGCAATCCATACGGCCGTCATCCGTCTTAACCTCATATATCACATTCCCTATCATGCGAACAACCTGTGCGGAAACCCATTTCCAAGAGTTGCGCGAATATCACTTCGCGCAAACGCAATCACCACTCTTGAAGCCCCCACCATGTTCCTCAGGCCGCGTTTCAGTGGTCGGCGGAAGCTTTAGCAGTTCCATCGCTGTTCTTATTTTTTGATTAAACATTTCCTCTGCAGGCGAGCGATGGTTTTCGAGAGCGGTGTTGGGCGTTGATCGGTACGCTTGGAGGAAAATATCGAGAGCTTCTCTATGGGACGCTCCACCTTCTTCTATCTTTTTGACCGACCGTTTAAAGGTGTCGACAAAACGTTCTGCTTGCCCATTCGACTGTGGATGAAACGGTGGGCTTGTAACATGTTGTATGCCTTTGCTACAACAGTAATCGGTAAATGCAGTACTCGAAAACTGCGGCCCGTTATCGCTCACGAGTGTAATGGGGAACCCAAAACGAGCAAATACGTCTCTTAATATAGCAATTGTTCCAGCGGTCGATGTTGAATTTGCCTTTATAACCTCTGGCCATTTAGTATTTGCGTCGACTATCACCAAATAAAATTCGCCGTTAATGGGCCTTGCATAATCGATGTGAATTCATTCCCAGGGCTGTTTAGTGGCTGGCCAAGATAATGGTTTCGCATGAGGAGCCGATTTTGCGGCTAACGCACATGCATGGCATGGTCTTAACGCACTCGGAAATGTCCTCATCCAAGCTTGGCCAGTATACATAACTCCGGGCAAGTGCCTTCATCCTTTGCATTTCGGTGTGGCTTTCGTGTAGCTGCTTCAGACATTTCTCGCCTAGTCTGGTAGGAATCACTACCCTCTCCCCGAGCAAAATGCATCCTCGAACCGAAGAAAGGGCTTTGCTTCGATTGAAAAAGCGTGCCAGGTCTGCACCGTAGCTCAGGTTTCGAGGCCAACCTTCCATGACGTACTGGTGAACCTTCTTCAAGACTGCGTCAGTGTTTGTAGCTCTCGCAACGTCTCTAAAATTAAGAGGAAATGCATTAATAGAATTTGTTGCTACAAAACTTACATTCTCCTCGAGTTCGGCGCTGGCTATGATGTACTCCGGTTCCGGTTTGGCATGTTCCCTTATCAGTCTCGATAGTATTTTGGCGTTACCGAACTTAGTAGTGGGAACATATTCGATGCTGAAGTCATACAGCTGCAAGGTCAGTGCGAATCGTTGCAGTCTGTTTGCCGTGCAAACCGGAATACCTTTTTTACTGCCGAAGATTCTTACTAGTGGACGGTGGTCTGTCTGCAGGCAAAAATGACGACCATACAGCATCTTGTGGAACTTAGTGACCGCAAAAATAATGGCAAGACCTTCGCGGTCTATTTGGCTGTACCTTGTTTCGGCTTGCGTTAGCGCCCTTGATGCATGTTGTACAACCTTTATCGAGCCATCGGCGTATTTATGGCTAATTGTTGCACCAAGTCCCACTGATGATGCATCTGCAGATACCACACTTTCGGCGTTCGGGACATAATGTGTCAGCAGTAAATCGGACGAGAGAATTTTCTTGAATTTGCTGAAGGCTTGATCACATTCTCGAGTCCATAAAAATTGCTCTCGTCTTTCAATAGCATATCTAGCGGGTATTGTAGGTCGCGCATTTTCGAAACGAACTTTGCATAGTAGTTGATCGCGCCTAGGAATGAACGTACCTCGGTGATATTTGTTGGTGTTGGCAGCTTCCAAATTATGTCGATTTTTGCTGGGTTTGGTCTAAGGCCACGACTATCGACGATGAAACCCAGATACTCTATCTGCTGCATTTTGAACGCACATTTGTCTGCACGGATAGTGAATCCGAATTCCTGTATTCGGCGGAATAGATTTAGCAGATTTTCATCGTGCTCGCGTTCCGTTTTGCCACCAACGATTACGTCATCCATATATCCGGATGTTCCTTTTAGTCCTGCAAGCATGGTGTCTATTAGCTGCTGGAATGCTGCAGGAGCTATTTTGATACCGAGCGGCAGGCAATTGTAATAATATAAGCCGCGATGTGTGTTTATGGTTAGCAAGGGTCGGTATCTGGCATCAATTTCGACCTGTAAAAAGGCGTCTGAAAGGTCGATTTTGCTAAAGAATCTGCATTGGGCTAGCTTAGCGAAAATATCGTCTGGGAGCGGTAACGGGTATTCGTATGACCGAAGAGCCGAATTCAGTCCGGTGGAGTAATCTCCGCAAATGCGAATACTACCGTTCCCCTTTCCAATGACGACAATCGGCGCAGCCCACTCGGAATAGTCAACTGGCGTAATGACTTTGAATGCTTATAGCCTGTCTAGCTCTTTCTCGACTGTTGCCTGCATAGCGTAAGCTACGGGACGCTTCGGACAGAAAATAGGACGGACATTTTCCTTCAATTGCAGCTTTATGTTGGCCTTTGTGCATAAACCTGTACCGTGGAAAACAGCTGGAAATCGCTTCTCCCATTTTGCAGAATCGCTCTCTATTCTGTTGCAAAACTGGTTCATCGGCATGGCTGCAAGCGAAAAAATATCGATAAGATCGGCTCCTAATAGCTGCAAATCTGACGGAATAACTCTTATTATCGCCGTTTCAGTCCTTCCGTTAATCGTAATATTTGCTTCAAATTCGCCATTCAGCTGAATGTGTGCACCAGTTGCCGTTTTAACGTGCAGTTGCGCTGGAGATAGAGTTGGCAAGCCGAGCTGTTTCCAGGTCTTTCGTCCTATCATCGTAATGTCCGAGCCAGTGTCGAGCTGTAACCTGGCCGATTTCTGCCCAATGTGGATAGTCACATATTTCCGGTTTTGTTGTACGCTAAAAAAATTAATGGAAACTACCCTTGTCGCTACTGAAGAGCGCTTGTAGAAATTATTTTTTCTTTTCTTTCGCCCTGCAGTGTTACAATGCCCTTCGCGGTGCCCATACTTGCCACAATCCTCGCACTTATGCGACCGGTACGAACAATCTCGTATCCAATGATGATCGCCGCATAACCAGCATGGACCCGGTGGTTTCGCTGCTGGTGCGCTTCGGTCTGCTTGCCGAGGATGTTGCTGGTTGCTGAAGCTGCGTTGTGTCTGCTGCGCGTACCGTTGCTTGTAGTCACCGCGCATAGCGAAAACTCGCTCGTTTCCCTCGGTGGCTATCATCGCGCTGTCCACCTTCAAGCTTGTGATGCGCTGAGCTTCGGCAGAAAGCTGCTCCAGCGTGAGGTCTGCCTTGTCTTCGATGCGAGCAAGAAGCCGTGTGCGGATTTCAGTATCTGCTTCCTCTTTCAAACCACAAACAAGCATTAAGCATTTGAACTACTCCTCGGTCATAGCGCTGAATTGGAAATCAACACAAGCGCGATTAACCCGACATGCGAATGTCATCAAGTCTTCGTTATGCGCCTTCATAATTTGCAAACACTTGTATCGCTTGCTAAGCAGGGACTCCGCGCTTCCAAATAGGGCTTTTAGTTTGCTAACTGTATCATCGAACGTGAGGTCGCGGGGAACGCGAGGAAGGATAAAGTTGCAGTACCGCGCGTGTTCCGCTGTGCCCAATTTGCGAATGAGCAGCCGCAATTTCGCTGAATCCTCTAGTCGGGAGGCGTCTTGCACGAACAAATCCTCGTAACGTGCATACCATGCAGGGAACGTCACGCCGGATTCTGCCTCGAACCGAAATTCCTTGATGCTTCCTGCCAAAGCATTCATAATCAACTCTGGATTCCTTGGTGCTGCGGGCTGCTGTGCATACTGTTGAGCCTGCTGGGCTTGTTGTTGGGGCTGCGCTGTCGTGTGTGGTGTTTGCTGCATCATGTGTGCTATCATTTGTTGCTGCTGAGATAGCTGTTGCTGCTGCTGCTGCATTTGCTGCTGCATAAGATTCAGCATTTGCAAAAACATTCCCGTTTCAGAACCGTTTATGACCAGTCCTGCTTGTGTCGATGAAGCAACGGGATGGCGGGATTGCGATTGCGATGGCGGTTGTGCTGGTTGCATCGGTGCATTTTGCGTTGGCTGAACAAAGCCCGGGAACATAGCCCTTGCACCGTTCAGAGACAAACGTCGCTGCTCTTCAATCTCGGCATCGCCTTCGGGATTAAACATTTGAATGCCGCTGCGATGAAATTGCCTCTCTTTTCCGCTAAAGGATGCACTTCACACGCGAACACTTTAACAATGCCTTTCGTACTAACTGCACTGCACTGAAAAAGTCTTATTTGTGTTTTTCTACTCGTCGAAGAACGCTAAGAAACGTTAACGCGTTACTTCCTTTAAAACGATGTGTTCGGAAAGTCCTAGTTTATTTATATTTACTCGTAAACGATTTGCTACCACTTTGTTCCACGACCTTTCTCAAGCGCGCGCCATATCTTTCTCTCCGATCGGCACTCACGCATCGTGCCGAGCGCGCGTTCGCTGACCTCCCGATAGATCGCACACACACTTCAATGAGTGTCCTCGGTAGCGATCTATGGGACCATCAGGTTGGCCCATAACAAATAGAACTTTGTTTACCGCCAGGTGGACAATCGTAAACAATAAAGTCCAGTTTTCGTTAGTGTACCGTCCAGCAGGGGGTACCGTACAAGAGCAAGGGGAGCACTATGGGAATGGCACTGTTCAATATTAAAAAACTGATTTACGGTTCTGACCACGGTGGTACGGCTTTCCGATGTGGGACGTCTTCTTCCTACCATGTTTTGAGAGCTGAAATGATAAATTCTATCGTTTTTTTTTCATAGATACACGTTATATTATGCAGGGTTTCTTACAATTTATTGGTTGGTTCCCATCAATTTTTGGTAGGCTACCATTTTTTTTTTTGTGCGTTCCCACGATTTTTTTGCCGTTTCCTAGAATCTTTTGTTCCAACTGTATTGATATCCAATAGGAAAATACCAATAACAAATGGGAACGAACCAAAAATCTATGGGATACCATCAAAAAATCGAGGGAATGCACCAAAAAATCATGGGAACTGACCAATAAATCGTGGGAAACCCTGTGAAAAGGAAACACATGGAAGCATTAACATACCTTTTTATCTTTCTGGTCCAAAAATAGAAGGAAATTTCCCGTACAGATCAAACGTTTACTTTACGCGCCAACACATAGACAAATTGGGCCTTCACTACAAATTATAGGATACTTGGATAATTTGCTTCACGAAATGTGAAAATGATATAAAATAGCAAAGTCTTGAACCAATTTTCCTTAACAGACTCCGTAGTCGTATATAGCCTTACCAGATTTTAAGCCGACCTCGAAGTATGTTAGTGGTTACCTGGGTTATTATCTGACCATCAACTGCAGACTTCAGCATCGGTCATCAATCTGGATGCAGCCCCTGCCGTGATACTGTTATCTCGTACGTGCCTTCTGAATCCACGAGCCCCTGTGCTATCTTCAGAACAGGAACCATGCCGGTCTTCTAGGCATAGAAGGCCGCTCAGTAGGTTCTATATTTATACATGTTTTTAAAAGCAATGATTTAAGAGCGATCTCTCGTTGGCTGACGAGTGCTCGTCCTCTCGGTAACGATCGAGATCGTTCTCTCACTACCGATCGACATGAGAGGGATAAGTAGAGAGAGGTCAGGAGAGAGATTTTAGGAAAAGATGTCATTCGAGCCCGCGACATAATCGGAGCAACTGCTCGCTATCCTCCAGTGTACTATATCAGTGTGCTAATGTAAAAATTATAATAGTGATAAACGATATATATTAAAAGAACACAAAAAGAACATGGTCGATTTGGGACTTTGAATCCTCACTCCAGGCAGCGTGCATGCTAGAAGAAGGTGCTGCAGATGCTCATGTACTTGGAGAAGCAACGTTTATGAGCCTAAGGCCGTTGTCGTTAGTCAGCTGGTGGACGCAGAAACTTCCAATCATTGGTTTATATGCCTCCTCCTTTCCGACCTAAGCATTAAGGTCTCCGATGACGATCTTCACATCATGTTTTGTTTCACTCTCGAACTGCGTATAGAAGACCTCCTTTTCGTCATCGGTACTCTCAATGTGCAAACTGTGCACATTAATAATGCTCAGGTTGAAGAATCTGCCACGAATCTTCAATCTGCACATCCGTTCGTTGATCGGCCACCACCCGATCACCCTCCACCCTCCGAGCATTACCATGCTCGCGAGTCTCTCCACCGCTCTAGTAGATCGTGCTGTTGCTACGGTGCTGGAACACCATGACGCCTTTCCAGCATACCTCCAGAAGTGCTACTATCTCGAATCCGCAGGCCCAAACTTCTTCAATTGCAATTCGGGTCTTTACATATGATGTGATGGTTTGAATCGATTGGTCCATAAGCTACTCCTTCTTGTTGACTGTTCTTTGCGTTTGTATTTTATGAGGGTGGCTTGCAACGCCTCTCCCCTAACCTTCAGTCTCATCGTAGGGTCTACGCTCGCTGGATTTTTAGAATCCTGCAGCGAGCCAAGGCGAGAGAAACCAGCGCTTCCCTTCGAGAAGAGACATACGCTGGAGAGGGGGCTGAGGGACGATTACCGCTGACTTACTCGGCCATCTACCGACCGATTAGGACACCCGAAACTCCGACAAAGGCCGTGGACAGTACAGGTAGTCCCGGTCCCGGTAGTCCTACACCTATACACGGTACCTTTTATACGCGGATTCGGATGGACGCGGTTTTCTAAATTGGAGAGTTTTAGAGCAAATTGTACTGAGTTGTCTCATCAAATGTCAAATACAAAAGAAATTCTCTTCTGGTAAAATTTTACGATTCTTTAAATATGGTTTAAAATTGTACTAGAAAGGAGGAAAAGAAGAGGAAGAGTTGAAGTCAAATAAATGGTACAGGATTTTGAAGCGAGCCTTGGAAGACCAGCTAGGAATGGACGGGAACGGGGGGAACGGGAAGGGACATACAAAGGAATGCAGTGCGACCAAGGAATCGCCTGAAGACGACTCTGGTGAAGCAGCGCTGCACTTTTTACATTTTTGCCGACCAGAATTGGGCAGAATGATTCCAGCCATATTCTATTTTAGTTTTTAGAATGCACTAGGGCGTAGAATAATTCATTAATATTCTATATTAGTTCTTAGAATGCACTAGGGCGCAGAATATTCCTTTAGAGTAAATGGGGTCTATGATTACGGTGATAAATTTGCAGATCAGACCAAGCATCTTAAACGCATTAGAAATTATATTCCCGTAATGTATCGGGAAGGAGAGTTTTGAGTCAAGGGTCACTCCCAGGTCACGGATCACATTTACACGAGATTCGCGGAAGGAGTTACGGAAATGGTTAAAATGTATAGGTTGACGGGAACTGGAGAAATGAACACTAATTGGTACAAAAATCAAGATAACTAGCATAACACTAGCAGGACTATCACTGAGATCAGAAACGGGAAGCAAGATTTTTATATTACCAGAATACAGAAAGTAACGAAAATAAGGGAGAATGGTGGAAACATCATTTATAAAAAGAAGAAACAAGGACTTGGGGCTACGCCGAAAATCGAGATACACGTTATTTTACGGCCGTTTTTTAGTCCATTAATAATGTATCTCGAAGACCGCCTGTATATTTTTACCCACGACCGAATGCGGACGTTTTTCACCGAGATAGTACACTAAGTTTCACTTTGTTGTGGACAGACCGCTGCCTCATCCTGAGGGCTCACTGTGACATCCTCAGTGAGGATCGCAGTGCGAGAGAGACCAGTCTGTAGCATATCTGCTATACAGAACTTATTATAATACACACTATCAGCAATAGACACATTGTAACACACTTTAGAAAGCCAAACCACACCATTGTAACACATTCATTATAACACATTCAGCAAATCAGATCATACCATAGCACCGCAACCGGAAGAGTTCAGGCCGTCCATTCAAACAAATAACAGACGTGACACACTTATCAAAAACAACCGAAACGGGTAACATAAGCAATTCAAGCGTTACTGCAGCAAAGTGGACCAACAGAGAACGCATAGCAACTTATTGCTAAAAGCGCAGTGTAGGCAAATATCGACGAACGCACCCGTTCTTTAGCTAGAACAGTTTATACTTTCCAGAACCTTCGTAAAAACATAGACACCTCACTCCAATATAATGTATAAATTGCACCTCATATCAATAACCTTTAATTAGGACAAAAACACATTCCAAAACCAAATGTACGAAACTTATTGAGTATAAATAAAACCAAATCCGACCGTGGCAGGTCAGATTCGTTCGGACTGCCAAGATAGGACGTTACGCTTCCTAATACTTCGCCTTCCAACTTATTTCAAGAGTTTAGTTATGTCCCCCTACCCAAGGTAAGGCTTCTAAACTCCAACGTTTCCAGTAAGGGAAACCTCCTAAAGGTTTCTATGATCGCCTGGACGATCAAGTGTTGAAAAGTCCGCTTCGAACAAAAGTGTTATTCCACCTCGGCTCATGTCAGTAAAAACTGACCTACCGCGACGGTACTTGAGGTACAGCTGTACGCTCATCATATGGCGACCGTAGCTATCGCCTAACTCATTACATGGCGACCGTGACCATAATCTGCAATCGACGGGCAGAAGTTAAAGTAAAAATCAAGTAAAATGTGATACGTACAACGGTAACGTAAAGCGTAAGTGTCGTGTGACGAACCAAAAGTATTGTGACCATAACCGGCTATCGACGGAAAGTGAAAAAAAAAGTGTCAAATGTGCATTTTTTTACGGAACATTCATCAACGCAGCTGGGGCAAGTAACCCATATGTAAACAAAAAAACAATAACGGTGAAAGAACAGCTACAAGCAAGTTCGGTGCAGTGCAAAATAAAAAAATAAAAACATTTAGTGCAGTGTAAGTGCAAAATGAATGTTTAACTGATGAACAAACATTATCCGTACACAGTATTGTAAGAACCTATCCCAATGTGTAAAAACGTATGAACGCTCTTGCGATCGATTTACCAAGTAGATTAACGTTGAAATGAGAATTGATGAAAGCTTAAAAAAATGCTAACTTTTCACAATAACCCACAATACAGCACAGATTTATAAAATGGGTAACGACGCATCAAACCCTAAAGCTAATGTCAATGGTGATAATGATCTTACCATTATTCAAACACAAAATGTTCACTCAGAGCAGCATGAAACCCATGAGTTAAAACTGAACATTGTGCTGATAATTCTTGCTATCATACTCATGCAAAAAGTAATTAAAACCATTTTCAAAATATTGATAACTCTAGCAAAACGTGATGCAATCAATAACATGCAACTGCCTATATAATATAACTCATTTTGGTAATCTATACGATTCGTGGAGCAAGTGATATGGAATAATAAAAAGCAGTGTAAAACAAGTTTTGGCCAGCGAGATTGAAAGGAACAGCCGTTCCCAACGTGGAAGACGAAAAGACAAGGCGAGCTCACTGCCCAATCTGGATTGGCAGGCGAGAATGGACAAGTGTCCCAACCCCGACAAGACATCGAGCGACGAATGATGACACCGTAGAACTTCACATCAAGCACCGATTAACCACCAAGCACCGGTAACGAGCGTATCACCATCAGCAGCAACAACAACAAATACATGCTATGTATTTAAACAAGGTACCGTAAATATGCAATTTTACTGATGAGGCTGCATAAATATGCAAAAACTATCCGAAAAAATAGAAATATTAGATAGAATTTATGAACAGGTGAAATAGCTGAACAAATGTTATAGGCTTTGCGCGTTAACAACATTAAGGGATAATACTAAGGAAATATGCGACGAAATACAAGAACTCCTACGAAAGCACGAATCGTATATTAAAGATGAAATATTAACGAAGCTAATTAAAAAGAGTAGATACATATACTACGAAATAAATAAGTGCATATAAATACATTTCGAAAGACATCCAGATTCATTAAATACGAAATTATCAGAGAAACAATTTGACATAACAATAGAAACGAAACCTGACAAAATGGCGGACATTATGGAATTAATTAAAATCACCACTTCTCTTATATCGAAGTATGATGGCAATGAGAAGGATTTGAAAGGTGTGGTATCAAACTTAAATGTATTAAAGAAAATAGTAAAGCCAGCAAATAAAGAAACAGTAATAGAACTGATACTAGGACGTCTTACAGGAAAAGCGCGAATTGTCGTAGGGGAAACCCCAACCTCAATTGAAGAAATAGTTAGCAAATTACAAAACAGGTGCAGCATAAAGGTAACACCAGAGATCATAGTATCAAAAATGGACAATACTAAACAGACTGGAACGATAGAAGACTTTGGCAGCGTTATTGAAAAATTAACACAACAACTAGAAGAAGCATATATTGCAGAAGAGATAGCGCCAGAAGTAGCCATAGAGCAATCAGTAAAGTTGGAGCTAGAAGACACACAATGTGCACAATGTGCAATGTTCTACAATGTGCAAAATCGCGAAGCAATATGGAAGAAATAAGCTAGCGTGGTCAGAAGAAGACCATTTATTCAAAGAATATTCCCAACAAACTATTAAGGAAATCGCCAACAGAGCCATTACCAAGTTTGAAATAATCCTGTTTACTCCAACTAGATGGATAACAACAGAGAAAGATAGGCTGAGAATAATTTCAGATTATCATATGACCCCTTCGGGAGGACATATAGGCCAGTACAGACTGTACCAGAAAATAAGGGAAAAATACAAATGGAAAAATATGAAAGATGATATCAAGACATACGTACGAAATTGTAAGGCATGCATAGTTAATAAGACAACTAGACATACTAAGGAAGACACAGTTGTAACTACAACACCGACAAAACCTTTTAACATAATTTCAATCGACACAGTAGGACCACTAACAAAAACTAACAAAAACAACAGGTATGCAATAACCATACAATGTGACTTAACAAAATACATCGTAGTAATACCTATCCATAACAAAGAAGCAAATACTATAGCAAGAGCATTGGTAGAAAACTTTATTCTAACATTTGGAACATTTATCGAATTAAAATCAGATCAAGGACTAGAATATAATAATGAAATATTACACAAAATCTCAGAAATCTTAAAAATCAAACAGACCTTTAGCACAGCTTACCACCCACAGACAATAGGATCATTAGAAAGAAATCATAGATGTCTAAACGAATATCTAAGAAGTTATACAAACGAACATCATGACGACTGGGACGATTGGACAAAATTTTACGAATTTGTTTACAATACAACAGAACACACAGACACAAACTACACACCATACGAATTGGTATATGGAAGAAAAGCGAATTTACCACAAGATATATTTAAAACAAAAATAGAACCAGTTTATAATATTGACCAATATTATTTCGAAATGAAATATAAACTCCAAAAATCAAACGAAATAGCTAGAGAAAATTTGATAAAAGCAAAGAATAAAAGACAGCAAATCTTAAATAAAGATACAGTACCACTCATTATAAAGATAGGAGATCAGGTTTATTTGGAAAATGAAAACAGAAAAAAATTAGATCCAGTCTACATTGGACCTTTCACAATAGTAAGTGACCAAGGGCCTAATTGCATAATACAAAACAATACAACAAAGAAAACCTCTACAGTACACAAACACAGACTAATTAAGTACACAGGAGAATAACTTCTATCATTGTAATTCATTACGTTATTCTATTAAAGGGGGGAGGTGTAGCATATCTGCTATACAGAACTTATTATAATACACACTATCAGCAATAGACACATTGTAACACACTTTAGAAAGCCAAACCACACCATTGTAACACATTCATTATAACACATTCAGCAAATCAGATCATACCATAGCACCGCAACCGGAAGAGTTCAGGCCGTCCATTCAAACAAATAACAGACGTGACACACTTATCAAAAACAACCGAAACGGGCAACATAAGCAATTCAAGCGTTACTGCAGCAAAGTGGACCAACAGAGAACGCATAGCAACTTATTGCTAAAAGCGCAGTGTAGGCAAATATCGACGAACGCACCCGTTCTTTAGCTAGAACAGTTTATACTTTCCAGAACCTTCGTAAAAACATAGACACCTCACTCCAATATAATGTATAAATTGCACCTCATATCAATAACCTTTAATTAGGACAAAAACACATTCCAAAACCAAATGTACGAAACTTATTGAGTATAAATAAAACCAAATCCGACCGTGGCAGGTCAGATTCGTTCGGACTGCCAAGATAGGACGTTACGCTTCCTAATACTTCGCCTTCCAACTTATTTCAAGAGTTTAGTTATGTCCCCCTACCCAAGGTAAGGCTTCTAAACTCCAACGTTTCCAGTAAGGGAAACCTCCTAAAGGTTTCTATGATCGCCTGGACGATCAAGTGTTGAAAAGTCCGCTTCGAACAAAAGTGTTATTCCACCTCGGCTCATGTCAGTAAAAACTGACCTACCGCGACGGTACTTGAGGTACCGACAGCTCATCATATGGCGACCGTAGCTATCGCCTAACTCATTACAAGTCGTCCTCTCCCTGCATTGCGTGTGTTGTGTTTATATTATTACCCGTGTTTATTGTATTACCAAAGATAGTAATAAAAAACATGTTATGTTTGTGCCGTACACCACCGCCACAATGCTTGTTTTGTGCGGACACAACACACTTATTTTAATATTTTACTGAAAATTAACAAACCTTCGTATTTTTCAATAAACGCCCCTGTTTGGCACATAAGCCCATGTTAGAGCCCCAGTGAAAATGAAAGTGAAATTTTGGGGTTTTCTGCTATAGTTCAATAAATTTTTGTCCGAATTTGGCTTATCGCACACCAAAAAAAAGGTTATTAAATTCCCCAACTATGTAGACTATACAACATATTGAATTAATAAATCAAATTTATTTCCTTGTGATTCCCTTCTTTGTTCACAATGAAAAAAATAATGTTCAGCGTGGAATCACAAGCAAATGTATTTCATTCATTATTTCAATATTTTTTATGAACTAAATAGCTGGGGAATTGAATATCCTTTCTTTTGGTGTACGATGAACCATATTCTGATAAATATTTAATAAAATATTGCAAAAATAACCAAAATTTCACGTTCAATTTCAGGCGAGGTCTAAAGCGACCTTTAGTTGAAAAGGGATTTTTCCTGCAGGATATTCTCAAAGAACAAAACAGTAGTCTTTTATTGTTGTTGTTGTTGTTATCTGGGGCTACAACCGCTTTGCAGTCCTGGACTGCCTCAGGAGTGTCCGAAACCACTCAAGGTCTCGCGCCGTATGCCAATCAGGTGTCCGCCATTAAGGCTGGGATAACGGCAATGTCATCTTGTCACCACAGTTTGGGCCTACCACGCCCGCTTTGTCCTTGTGAACGGTGTTGTCTTTTGTGTTTTAATAATAATTTTACGTTTGCCGTGTAATATTGTAGCCGGATAAAGTATATACGACGCAACGCAAATTACATTACACTAAATAACTTAATTTATTCCGCCTGGATCCCAACTGCCGCTCGCATCCCGATCCTGTAACGAGATATCGATCTTCTCGGATCGGGACGAATCTCTCGCTAAGGACACTCGTGCCCATCAACTGGCGAGAAATACATCTCGCGGAGAGGGTGCGTGAGTGCCCTGCACGTACGCACCCAACAAACAAGATATATTCCCTGCAACATATCAATTACTTCTGTTTCGGAAGGTAGAAAAGGCCATTTTCATGGCGTGTCCTCATAACTCCAGGTCCATTCGTTGGTTCTGAGCGGGCTACGTAGATGATGCTAGGGAATATCATTGCAATCGATCCATTTTTTTTTTCGTAAGATCCGTTTTTTCTTGCCGGAACTATATTGGTTATTTTTAATGTGGCTATGATTCAGCGAGTACTTCAGAGAATTGTTCGATTATTGGATTCCTTTTTACCTATCATTGCAGTTGTTGCGACGAAACCGTTCGACACCCTTGCCGTTTGAGCACCCCTGAAGAGACGAAAGTCTCACCGGGCGAACGCCAAGAGAAGTGCAATGAAAAACAGAGTAGAACGTTGGAAGAGAAGCGATCCAACCAGCGAGGAGTAAGGACCAGCGACAAAGCCTACAGACAAGTGACTAACCAGTGATTCACATTAGCAAAGGGACGAGAAAAGTGAGTGAAAGTGAAAAAGTGATTGTGATATACTAATATCAGACCCGTTCTTGTACGGTTAACGAGAAATCCATCCTAACAGCAGTAATACTACCATTACACTTCCGTCCTTCTCAATCCTGTGCTGGGCTAAGACGTCATCATACGAAAAAAAGCAGTACATTTCTCTTGTACGCGATGAGGTTTATCCAATGAATTCAAAGACTTATGTTCCCCTGCAAATGAGTATTTTTTATTTGAACTTGTTAGAATAGTTACCATCGAATTGGAGTACCCTTTGGTTATGTGTTAATAAATGTCCATTCTGTGTTACACCTCCAAACCTTACAGACGTAATATTCAATAGAACTGTCAGGAAAAAAGCAAGCCTTCCCGGAAGCCGCTAACAATGGAATTGCCACAATACACATACCATATTTGGCTTATCTTGTAATCGTGATATTTTATTGGAGACCCGAAATCTACATTCCCGAAGAATGACAACCACGACTGTTTTATTGTGATACGTACTGCAAACCCAAATGATAAATTATCCTGTTAACTTGCATGAATCCTCTAATCCTGATCCTGAATTGGTGCCATAGACTGAGTTCGGTAAATCAAGTTCAGCGACCTAATTGAGTAATTGTTTTATCGATTTGATGTTTAAATGACTTCTTTATTAATT
Source organism: Anopheles merus (assembly GCF_017562075.2). NCBI lineage: Eukaryota > Metazoa > Arthropoda > Insecta > Diptera > Culicidae > Anopheles > Anopheles merus. The sequence goes on along the minus strand of NC_054084.1, from coordinate 50,150,087 downwards.
TATTTAACGTTATATACCTTTGCAACGATACAAATACAACACAAGTGTACAGAGAGCGATCAGCTTTGAAATCGATGAGTAAAAGTAGTGCAACAAATTTTGGGGAGGGAGCTTTTGGAGTAACGCGACGTTCATGAGCATGACTCTTACATTCTACTCGCATGCTTCCATGAACTGTGCCGCAGCTTCAATATGCTTGAGCTTAGAATAATAACTGCGAATATGTTTGAGGAACTAACAATGGAAGGGGAATCCCGCTGGATATTCGTTGGTCAATTAGTATGTCTCAACTTTTATTATTACCAATTATTTCCAACATTTTGCACCGAATCATGCCACATGCACAGCTTAGCTAAACATTTCCACATCTCCTCTGCGGGTGTCCGTTCATTTCTGGTGCGAGGACGAGGACAAATTGATGGTCAGGAGCAAGTAAATGGTAGTGTAGACCATTGCGAATTCCGCTTGTTTTAATTACTACATGTGTAATACACAATCAACAGCATTGTTAAGTACCTCAAATGTCAATATGTCCTCTTAAATGTTGCTTCCAATTGTGTTTTATTGTTACCACTGTGTATGCGATTCCTTAAGTGTTATTACATCGTAACGTGTTGTTATCTATGGTCCGAGCATATTGCGAGTGTAGCATATTGGAGTATACAAGTATGAAATTAATGTTAAATGGATTTTTGTTGCTGTTTTACGTGGTTCAAATTATCAACTATTAGTTTTTCTTACTTGCACAAGGGTGCCGTAGTTAAGGCGGCATCGATAGATAACACGCTTCATAAACTACATCGGTTTTTGCTTTTTGCTCGAGCTTCGTCCTTCACTTTACCTTTTCTAAAGACGATCTTGGCATAATATTCGCATCAATGCAGATGTGCCGCTTCTGAAAGGTAAGGAAAGGAAACTCAGACCAGTTTGTGAGTAGTCGAAGAGCAATATTTGCCATGATTTTATCCGTCACTATCTGGCACCACGCTTTCTGGTCTCACTTTTTGATCCGTTGGGCATTCATCTAACATAGGAGTAGTGCTTGCTGGAGCCGCTGTTAAAGAAGACGAGGACGAGCGCAACAGAGGCCTACAATCATCAGCCAATTCGACTGAAGAGACCATCAAATCGTCATGCGCCCCGACACTTGTGCTTGAGTTGGCGACTGTCCGTTCATGCTCGTGGCATTCGCATTGGCAATCTTCCGGATTGACATAATTGTACACTTGACCATCCAGAGCCGTTTCTCGACGATCATTCGTGTAACCGGCACTGTCATTGTTGGCGTTACGTGTTTGCGATAATGGTTGCTGTTGCTTTTGTGGTATTGCTGTTATACGTTTGGGTGCTTTTCGCAGTTCTGGTATAGCTTCCACATCGATCCATTTGTAACCGGGAGGCGTGACTGTGTTTGCAGACGATGACGAAGCGGACGCTTTACGCGGTGGCAGTGGTGGCGGCGTTGGTGAATCTTCTGATACAATTCCGCGGTTACTTATTACCATTGAGGACATCATCGCCGTCGTTGTGGAAGTCGATCGATATTGTCTACCCGTACTTCCACTACCAGCAACACTAGTATTTCCACCTGCATTTCCTCCTGCTGTTGTAGTTGTCATTGTAATAGCCCCCAACGATGAGCGATGCTCAAAAACTCGGGATCCCACTCCTGATCCGGTCCCTTCGTTGGACTTTTTGACCGGTAGGCTAATACGAAGCTTTGCCACATTTGAACTGTTTAGTGTAGACGTGGAGTCGTGTAATGTTGCTTGCTTATCTCCACCGGTGGTAGAACGTACCGTCATGCCTCTCATTCCAGCTGACGCCGAACGATCATGGCAATATTTATCCAGTGAGCCTGGATGGATGGGTGTTGTTGAGCGGGGTCGTTCAAGAGGATACGTCTTCAAATCGATCTGCGTGCGCTCCTTTGCTGGCACCAACTTGATGCCAACCGGTTTCTCTTCCGGCAATGTTGTGGGAATATATGGTAATTCGTCGTCGAATGATTCTTGAAAGACTAGACCAGCACTTTCGTGATCCTCGATCACGAGCATATTTGGTCGCAGAGCATGCCGTCCCGTTTGTATCGAAGCGGAATCAAATTCCGAATCCTTTTCACTTTCTGACGACGCCATTCCGTCGTCGACAGTGGCACTGGAGCCTGGCCGTTCGATCGATGGCGTCTGATCATGATCATGGTGCTTTTGACGATGGACATGATTGTGAAGCTGATGATGATGATTTTGATGTTGGTGTTGGTGATGGTTTGTATCAATACATTCGGCTGGGCTAGTACTACTGCGTGATACTATTGGAGCCGCTTCATCATCTATTGCTTCTGTACTCTTAAGTGAACCGTAACTGTCCCGCTTCTGCTTTCTTTCTTGTTGTAGCTGCTGCTGATGCTGCTGCTGCTGCTGTTGCTCTAGCTTCTGTTGCTGTCTTAACTGGTGCTGTTTTTGATGTTCATGTAGTTCCTTCATCAACATTGCTCCTTGCGCCTGCATGACCTGTTGAGGTGAAGATGATGTTGTTACACTATGGGCTGTCACTAGGTCGATTGGATGCTCACTACAATTACCGGCCAACAGTTTCCTTGTTTGTGTGCCGTCGCCACCAATAACAATACTACCGTCGATCAACATGTTGTTGCTGTCTCCCCTATGCACCTGCTGGCACTGGGCTTTCTGAAGCGAGGTTTCAGAACTTTGGCTTACGGTTGAGCTGTTACGGTTCATCTCTTTAGTGTAATCTTTCAAAGTGGTGCTGAATATCTGCTCCTCACTGCCAGAACCCATACGCATTTGAAATAAAGCCGCCTGTTTCTTACGCATGGAAACACTTACCGAGGACGTTGGCGCTTGATTAATTTGTTGCATTGTATGAAGTTCTATATCAACCGTTTCCTTGTTTTCCGTCGAAGTAGGTACAGAAGATTTTGGTACTTTTGCTCTAGATGCAGGTGGTGGAGGCGGTGGCGGGGGAGGCGGAGGCATGGCTTGATTACCGTGCCTTTGTTCCTGTTTCCGGTTTACAGGTTCTATATTATTGTTCGTCGATGAGTGCGATTTTGCCTTAGAGCATTTTTCACCATCATCGAGATCTTCACTAACATGTTTTTCAATGCGCTGTGATAGCTCCCCAATAACATTCTCCCAGTTATGTGAATTATTTTCCTTATCCTCAATTGGGGATTTTAGTGGAATTATAATACTACCGTCCGGATTGTCAATCCTATAGCATTTGAGCGGTGGCATTGGCTTGGGTCGATCATGTATCGTAACTGTCATATTGGCAATGCGTTGCTGCTTAGGTGTTTTGGCGTGTTTTTGAATGCTACTGCCATGTCCTGTGGGTGTTCCTGAAGCGGATACCGACACTTGCCTTTCAAATGCACTTCCTCCTGATGATGCCGCTGCTGCTTCCATAAAGGAAGATGATGTTACACCAGCCGCACTGCGGAATGAACCCAAACGCCGTTCCTCTGGCGGCGTGTGCAGTGGAATATGTATACTTTGGCCATCGAGCGGTGTGTCATAGTAGCGTAATCCTGTCGATCCAGGCGATCGTGCTGCAGCGATGTTGCCTTTCGTATGTTGGTCGTAACCAGCGGAATTGGAGAAGGATTGCCCAATACCGTCTGCTGCCGAACCCATTGGCGAAGGAGACTTCGACTTTGGTTCCCGTTTAGATTTGAACATTTTCAGTACCAGCTTCTGCTTCGAAGGTGTCGAGTTGGCCGATGCGGTAGGTTGATCCGTTGTTTGATCGTACTTACCACCAAGTGTGGTCGATTCATTGGACGCCGTCGATGTACGCTTTTTCCGGGGAAGGTGCTGCTGTTGCTGTTGGAAATTATTAGAATAATCAGTGAAAATAGCCTCTAAAAAATTTAAAAAATCAACAAAAAGAGTTCTTTCTGTTAACACTCACGTTTGCGGGTGACGGCGATCGGGTAACACTGGACGCACGTGTTCGATGTTGATTGTGGGTTGCTGCCACCGAAAGGTCCTGGATGTTGTCCTTCGGTTTTTCTACGACACGTTCGTTGTCTGCAATGCCGTTATCGCTGTAGCAATGATCCGGTTTAAGCTTAATTCGTATATACTCTGTACCACTTGGCATGACACCAACTATTGAGTTCTTCAAATCACGCGGTGGAATATGACGCTTATTGCCAACGCTACGGCTTGTTTGATTTGTTTTGATATTTTGTATCTCTAGATTGTTCGCCGTGCTCATGCCGCAATCCGACTTACGCCGTGTATGACCCATCATGGTACTTTGTTGTGCTGCAGTTTGAACATCTCCACCACCAGGAGGTGGTTGCTGAGGAATGTTTTCTTTTTCTCCTCTGTGGTGACCATTTCCTAGGGCGGAGCCAGCTATCCCTGCGGAAGATAGCACGTGCACTCCTTCCGCTAGAACTGCTTCCGTCGGATCTTTCTTTCGGGACAGTATGACTTGTTCTAGCATCTTTTCCGTAGACGGCTCCAGACTACTTCCAACAACACCACTTTCGGCATAAGTCTGTAGAGGTTTCGCACCGCAGAAAGAGGTTTCTAGTAGCATCTTATGAGGCGAGGGTGACCGTGAAATGCCAGAAACAGCCGATGTAGCCGAAAGTTTGCTGTTAGCTGATCCCTGACTACCAACACTTGAAAGCCGGCTAGTACGTCCAGAAATGGACAGGAATGCCACTACCTCAGAACTAGCAGAATCTTTACGATTATGTTGCTGCTGATGCTGGTACTGATATTGCGACTGACTAGGCTGTTCCTCTAGTTTCCAAATGATTGGTGAGTAACGTTGTGTGGGGCAGGAACCGTAGTTTATCTACAAAAATAATTAGATCAATATGACATACGTTTTTCTAGTGACTTTTTTCAAGTATTTAATTCGATTTTTTTAAACAAATTTTATAAATAACAGGTTGGCTGATAAGTCCCCGGTCTGACACATAGATGGCGCCGCTAGTATTAAATGCATATTATTTTTATATAGTACCAACCTTCAAGTGATTCGTGTCAAAATTTGACGTCTGTATGTCAATTAGTTTGTGAGACAGAGCGTCTTTTGTCAAGCAACTTTTGTCAAGGCCCCATATGAAGAAGAAAACAGTTTTGTTCCACCAAGACAACGCACCGTGCCACAAGTCATTGAGAACGATGGCAAAAATTCATGAATTGGGCTTCGAATTGCTTCCCCACCCACCGTATTCTCCAGATCTGGCCCCCAGCGACTTTTTCTTGTTCTCAGACCTCAAAAGGATGCTCGCAGGGAAAAAATTGGCTGCAATGAAGAGGTGGTCGCCGAAACTGAGGCCTATTTTAAGGCAAACCCGAAGGAGTACTACCAAAATGGTATCAAAAAATTGGAAGGTCGTTATAATCGTTGTATCGCTCTTGAAGGGAACTATGTTGAATAATAAAAACGAATTTTGATAAAAAAAATGTGTTTTTCTTTGTTAGACCGGGGGCTTATCAGCCAACCTGTTAGGTAAAAAAAGGCCCAATATTCTAATATGTTGTATTGAAATAAAAAGGGTATAGGAATATGATATTACATAAAAAATCGCTTTATTCGAATACTGGAGTTACGCTAGTACCAGGGATTTCGTTTAACAACAAATAGACACTATTGCACGTTGCTTAGGGTTCAAACTTATCTTTAACTTTTGTATTGCGGGTTATGTGCAATATTACCATTAAACAGATAAATGCACAAATAATTTCACGTAAGAGGTGTATATTTCCCATTGGTGTTAGCTCCGATTGGTACTTACTTGAGTATTAGGTTTTTCTTTCTCGCGATTACCCTTCTCCGGTTCCATAAACTGCAGTTCCTCGGTAGAGTTTCGTAAGTCCAGTGTGTCTTCCTCACGAAAACCAAGTACACCCGAGTCTTGTAACGTACCTGTACCGACCTGCGTCAGGTAGATCGATACCACATTAAAATTAAAAAAAAAGTTTAAACTGATGATATATCCTTATTTGTATTTATATGTCTAAACCACAGAAGTTGTCCAAAATTTACCTGTTCAAACACATTTTCGGGACTACTGTCTCTACTGTCATGATGAGATGAATGGGATGAGGCTCTACTGATGTCGATGCGTGGTGTTGCAGGTATCAGCGCCGAATGACCTTCGTATGGTTTTGTCGGAGAGCCACGAGACGAATCAATTGATGATTTTTCATGCGACCAGCGTTGCAAATTATGATGATTTTGTTGCTCCATCTGGAGATACCGAAATTGCATTTGAGGTTAAATGACATTATGGAACATGAAAGGCATTCACGAAAGTGTTACTCATAATAATATTATTATTATTATCTTAAATTAACTAACTCTTGTACTTCAGCTTTCGACATCTAATTATGACTTTTTAGTTTACACATTGCAGAAATGCATAGTCAGTGAATCATGTGTGTTGAAAGCGCTAAGTTTTGGTGAGTTCGTAAATTTGACTTTCTTCTATCGATGGACGATGCCGTCGAGCTCATTTTACATTTATAGCTACGGTTTTTTGATGAAAACCAAATTTTGTGTGACTTTATCTTATAGATAAGTATAAAATGGCTACATGACCAACTATAACGATAGGAAACATCATTTCCTAGCGAACGTTAAAGAAAGTAACGAAAAAGCCGCATCACAGTTGATTTTTATGGACTTTTTCAAGATTTCATTAAACTGGTGCAGTTTAAGGGAAGTTTAAGGCTCCAGTTTAAGGGTATTTGCTCGAATTCCCGATTATTCGTGCTCGACAATGTCAATTGGGAAGTCATGACTACTTGTCATGAGCAACATAAGACAACTATATACATCAAATCATAAGCTTTAGATAGCAAACGAGCTCGTTTTTTGATTTCAACGCCTCACTGCTATCTTTCAAAGAATGTTTAGTCCATGTACTGTTCCATCCATTTATTTCTGTATGAAATATCCGGAGTCTCCTAACAACAAACGATCGTCAAATATTTAACGACAATGCAGCTAACGACACCCGTTATGACCCAATTGACATTTTCTAGCACGAATAATCGGGAATTCGAGCAAATTCCCTTAAACTGGAGCCTTTAACTTCCCTTAAACTGCACCAGTTTAAGGGAATTTAGAAAATGGCCTTTAAAATCAACTGTGATGCGGCTTTTTCATTATTTTCTTCTAGATTCGCTCGGAAATGATGTTTTCAATCGTTATAGTTGGTCATGTAGCCATTTTATACTTAAATAATATCAATTTTTTATAAAATAACGTCACACAAAATTTGCTTTTGTTTTTCATAAAAAAATCAAAGCTACGAATGTAAAATGAGCTCGACGTCATCGTCAATCGATAGAAGAAAGCCTAATTTACGAACTCACCAAATCTTAGCGCTTTCAACACACTTGATCACACACAAATCCACAATTTCAGGCGTATTGAGTACTAATCAAGCAAATATGGGATAACAATTTCAAGCAAATGTCACTTGGGGACTGTCGTCTGAAAAAAATCAATTCCCTTCCAATTTTTCGAGTAGTTTAATTATTATTATTACTGTTGAAAAGATTCTTTATTATTTTTTTATTTCTAATCGCGTGAAAAATTGCGTGTCTTAAATAAATAAGACACTATTAAGGAATAAGACCTATAAAAAATTAAGGTTTCCAGCAACTGGAAACTGGACTTCCCTCCGCACACAAACAGATTTTCATCTCTTTGCGGTTGCGAATCCCCTGCTGTAATTATGGTTTTGCACTAAGTTTTGTTGATAAATTATACCAATAACAAATCCAAACTTACGTAGGCTTGACATACAGATAGGTGAACGTATTTTTGAAGTCGTCCCTGAATTCACCTTGATACTGCGTTCGAGAGGATGATGCTCATAAGGCTAACGAGATGTAGGGCGACCTCACTGTCGTGCAGTGTATCAAGCTCGTCAGGCTCTGGTGGGCTTTCCATATTGTACGCATGGTAACGGACGACCAAGCCCGTAAACTCTTTTGGGCTGGCCACAAGGACAGAGCGGGCATGGTAGACCTAAATTGTGTAGGTAAGATAGCGTGGAGGCGTCAGCCGTTAAAGCTGGGATAACGGTATGGCAGACGAAGGCGCGAGACCGTGAACGGTTTCGGACACTCCTGAGGTAGGCCAAGACCTTAATGCAGTTGTAGCGCCGGATAAGTAAGTTAATACTTAAAGAAGACCTTTACTACCTCAGCTTTAAAAATCTTTTTTGGGCGTGCTGTGTATTAGTGCTAGTACTGAGCCAAATGATTCATTTCACGACGCAACCCGGAGTTGGATGCGAGTCGTTTGAAATCCATTCCGACCCATGGGATCAGCGAGATCGTAAGGTCGGAATTGAAATCAAGTTTGACCCGTAGTGCGGGTCATTCGATGCAATGAAACATAAGTGGCATCGACCTGTTGGTGCAGCGAGTTCAGGTCGGGGCTTGAACCTACTTTTGCTCGACCCGACCTCGGTCGCTTATGTGTTAATGCACCTACTGTCAGCGCCTACACGCGTGGTCCAAAACAGCCGAAGTCATACAAAATCAAGAAAAAGTCTGCGCCCTTTTGTTCCGGCGTCCTTGCGAAGTTTACCGAGCCGAACCGAATAGTTGTGTTCGATAAACATGTGTGCGTAACAGGTAGCAGCATTTGTACTGCTTACCTGTCGTATGCCACTGTGATACCGAGCGAGACGCATAGACAACGCGTCTTGAGGACATGTGTAGCCGTGAAGAAACTTTTCTTTGTCTCTTTTGCCTTGTCCTTGCCTTTAGATCCTGATGAGTGAAGCATGCATACCTTCCGGGTACGTTCGGGGTATAAGGCCTGTCCCTCTCATGTTATAGGGTTTCATACTTTATCTCAAGACCACGGGACCCCTTCCCGAATCTGTCTTAGCCAAAGCCAAGACTGCGGTATGATGCTTGAAAACGTTGATGATACCTGAATTCATCGGATGCAATGCTGAATCTGCGGCACATTTCTCGAACACACCGGTCCGCGCCGAGGACATGCGGTCGAATATTTTTTTACACGGATAACCTTTGTGTACATCAGTGTACTGAAAACAGTCAATTATTTTTTCTTGTTTTTACCAAAAAAGATTATTTAAACAGTTCAAAGTACTTTCTTAACACTTGTAAATATTTTAATTAAACAAATATGCATTCACTCATTTTATTAAATTGTCTTTTTTTTGGTAAAAAAACGAAAAGGATAATTGAGTGTTTCTACTACACTGATGTACACAAAGGTTATACGTGTAAAAAAATATTCGACCGCATGTCCTCGGCGCGGACCAGTGTGTTCGAGAAATGTGCCGCAGATTCAGCATTGCATCCGATGAATTCAGGTATCATCAACGTTTTCAGGTATCACCAACGTTTTCAAGCATCATACCGCAGTCTTGGCATTGGCTAAGACAGATTCGGGAAGGGGTCCCGCGGTCTTGAGATAAAGTATGAAACCCTGTAATGGTAAAGATAGAATCGTATGTAATCGACTCTGCATTCGGGCGTGGGTAGGCCCTTGCGCGCCGTTTGTACCCAGACAATGACTCCAGGTCGCTGGTAGAAGCTCCTGGAGATGTGTGGCGGATCAAGACTAGGCGACCGCGCAGGGTCATAGCGTGTAAATTCCATATTTAGCCTTAAGGCTCGAGTCACCGACTTCTGTAGGGGCTCCATTCTCCGCCTTAGGCTTAAGGTGATGGGTCAAAATGGTGTCAGTTTTAGACACTCGTCCAAGACCGCCAGGCCAAGACCGCGCCTTAGTAGTAACCCCGGATGTAGAAAGTGGGCACATAGGCTATACACTGCGTAATAGTTACAACTTTGTAAAACATTTCGTTCAACAATCGTTCCTTCTTCTTTTTTCTCTTGTGTTTTGGCCCAACAACCGTTACTGGCTGAAGGCTGTCCTGCCCCTACTTTCAGTGACATATTTCTTAAGGCCGGGCTACATTGATCGTACTCCGTAGTGTAATTTTGATTTTCACTAGCGCATCTGGCGGAGGCTGGTGGAAGCTTTTTTTGTCATCAAGGGAATGGTCGCACCGGATCTCAAAATTAAGTAGTTTTTTCATCGTTTTTCGATGTGAAAACGGCTGAAATACTTGCACAGCATATTTATGTATCAATTACAAAGCTTTTCCAGTCCAGTAAAAGTAAAAAAACATGGAAAAATAACATATTTTCTGAAGCGGCTACGAATTGTTTGGCAAAATGCTTCGGTCAGCCGCCGCCAGATGCGCTAGTGAAAATCGAAATTACACTTGCGAGTACGATCAATGTAGCCCGGCCTTAAAGCCAGGGTACATTGTCCGTACTTGCTAGTGTAATTTCGATTACAACAGCATGAGCAACTAAAATGCATGCCAACTAAAAAGCGTGCAACTATTGAATTCTAGCTGTAGTAGGATGAGGCTGATTAACGAAACGTCAAACCAAATTTAAAAAAAAATCAATAACGCGTTGTTTAATGCGAACAACCAAAATAAAAATAACTTAAAATTGGGGGCCTTCACGATTCTAGTTAGTTTTTTGTATGGAGTTTGACAGTTGGAGGCTGAAATCATGTAAACACTTCATACAAAACCACACAAAAAACTAGCCTGCAATTTTCAGTCTAGATTATTCTAGCTACAAAGCTAGAATTAGATTCGAGTACCTGCTCGAAAACACGGTGTTGTTTACATTCATCCCAAGGTGCATTAAAGAAATCAGGTGATCGAATCTGGAATCAAAGTGTATGTAGTCCAGGTGGTCTCAAAGCATTTTTATAACCAAATTTGAATATCACTTTTTGACAGAACGAGTGAAAACTTTTGCTCCAACGAGCTGTCTGGAGGCTTGACGAATACTCAAAACACTCTTAAAATCTTCATTGAGAAGCAGAAGCGATAAAAATCAGTCTTCTAAATTCATACACCTTGGGATAAGCCCACCTGTATATTATACTCACTTAGATAGCTGCTCGAAAACTGCTATACAATGCAAACAGCTGACAGGCTGAAATTTCAGCCTACGAGCTTCAAACGGAAAGGGCCCCAATGTTGGATTTCTTTCATTAGACCCGGGTCTATGTACATGTTTCGGCAATATTTGTTCAATGGCATCACCTCTTTGTTCAATGGCATTTGTTCAATGGCATCCCGCAAAACATGCGGGAACTCGAGCAAACCAGAGAGGCGTACGGACCGACACGAAAGTTTTACCAAGCGATAGCAGGTCACCGAAACAACGTGGTACCTAAGGTAACCTGCTGTCGCAACAAGGATGGAGATCTGGTTAGTAACCAGCCAGAGGTCCTCTCGCGGTGGGCTCAGTACTTTGATGAATTACTCAACGACCAGTTAAACGAACAGCTAGAAGCGCCACTAGCAGATAGTGTCATGCTACTGCCACCTAGCATAGAAGAAACACGAAAGGCTATCCGTCGGCTGAAAAATAACAAGGCACCCGGAACCGACGGAATTGCAGCTGAACTGGTCAAGAATGGAGGTGCACGACTAGAAAACGAGATTCATCAAATTGTTACTGAGTGTGGGATAGCGAATCGATGCCTTGTGATTGGAATCTCGGCATCATCTACCCCGTATACAAGAAGGGAGACAGGTTGGACTGCAACAACTACAGGGGTATTACGGTGTTGAATACCGCCTATAAAATATTTTCCCTGATCCTTCAGGATCGCCTTGTCCCGCACGTCGAAGAGATAGTAGGAAACTATCAAAGAGGATTCCGAAACGGAAAATCAACCACTGATCAGATCTTCACCATGCGGCAGATCTTGGAGAAGATGGCTGAATACAAAAACGACACATACCATCTCTTCATAGACTTCAAAGCCGCATACGATAGCATAGCCAGGGTAAAACTGTACGACGCTATGAGCTCATTTGGAATCCCGGCCAAACTGATAAGGCTAGTTAGAATGACTATGACCAACGTCACATGCCAGGTGAGGGTGGATGGAAAACTCTCAGGACCTTTTGCTACCCCCAAAGGTCTGCGCCAGGGGGACGGGCTTGCCTGTCTCCTATTCAACTTGGCGCTAGAGAGGGCCATCCGCGACTCGAGGGTGGAGACTACGGGAACCATCTTCTATAAGTCAACCCAGATCCTGGCATACGCTGATGATATAGACATCATTGGTCTGCGGGTCTCCTATGTAGCAGAAGCCTATCAAGGGATCGAGCAGGCGGCAGAGAGCCTCGGATTGCAGATAAATGAGGCAAAGACCAAATTGATGGTGGCAACATCAGCGGGCCTACCAATAAACAATCCGAATCTACGTAGGTGTGACGTACAGATAGGTGAACGCACTTTTGAAGTCGTCCCACAATTCACCTATCTTGGGTCAAAGGTCAGCAACGACAACAGCATGGAAGCTGAGTTGCGCGCAAGGATGCTGGCTGCCAACCGGTCATTCTACAGCCTGAAAAAGCAGTTTACCTCAAAGAACCTGTCGCGACGGACGAAGCTGGGACTATATAGTACCTATATAGTACCAGTACTCACATACGCCTCTGAGACATGGACACTGTCCAAATCTGACGAAACCCTCTTAGCCGCGTTCGAGAGGAAGATGCTCAGAAGGATACTTGGCCCCGTATGTGTGGAAGGACAATAGAGGAGCCGCTATAATGACGAGCTATACGAGATGTACGGCGACCTCACTGTCGTACAGCGTATAAAGCTCGCCAGGCTCCGGTGGGCTGGCCATGTTATACGCATGGAAACGGACGACCCAGCCCGTAAAGTCTTTTTAGGCCGTCCACAAGGACAGAGGAGGCGTGGTAGGCCCAAATTGAGGTGGCAAGATGGCGTGGAGGCGTCCGCCATTAAGGCCGGGATAACGGACTGGCAGACGAAGGCGCGAGACCGTGAGCGGTTTCGGACACTCCTGAGGCAGGCCAAGACCGCAAAGCGGTTGTAGTGCCGATAATAAGTAAGTAAGGCATCACCTCTGTGTTTTTCTGTTTTTTCAAAAATTATGCACGTATAGTGCAGCGCCGTTTCTCCGGGCTCATCGGGATCCCGCTGTGCAAAGCGACGGAAGGCGTTATGGCGTTCTGAGAATTTTATCATGCCTTCCTTTCTCTCCAACGGCAAATTTGTCAAGCAGCTCGTCGAGCTTCCCCTCCCTGGCTCCGCCTCATACCCCTCGCCTGTGCGCGCTATCGAAGGTTGGATGTGTTGGTGCGTCAGACGGCCAATCGCTGTCAGCCGTCGTCCGTGCTTTTCCCTCCATAGCGCCATCTCTTTCTCGCGTGTGATCAATGCTCGCGAGCTGTTGTGGCGCCTAAAAATGCCGTTAACAAACATTGCGGCGATGAAGTTGCATTTTCACAAATCAAACCAAAAAATCGCAATGAGTTCAAACACTGTAATATAAAAATGACTAAGGAATCGCTAGTTTACGCAGGAGGGTTTGCTGTGCAACGCGCAGAACCCTAATTCGCGTTAACACGTTCAGTCCGGCGCTGATTTTCATGGGCTTACCGTTCCGCCGGGATCTAGAACGCAAGCTGATTGTGCAACCGGCATACTGGAAAGTCCACTGGCAGTCCCTGGGGCCTGCCATCGAACTTAACGTGTTAAGCATTAAGCATAACTTTGTTACACTAAGCTTTTTTGCTTTCATTTGGTGTAGATTAGGGGAAAGCGGGGCAAAATGGGCATGTTAAGCAGTTTACTGAATATTCCTTTGAATATGCCACAAAACAAAATTTTTCTTTCATTATTGTATGCCTCCACCCTTTATCTATGGATTTCAATTGCCAATTAGAATGAAAACAACTTAAAACCATGAAAACAGTGCAAAATAAAAGTTGATGTTTTACGAGCAGTTATTTTGACACGCGGGGTAAAATGGGCATAGCCCTGGGGCAAAATCAAGGTGTTATAAATGACAAGGTGAAGTTTTTCAGAGCAAAATGACATTTCTCGACTTGACATTTCTCTTCCGGGGGCTCCGGTATAAAAATCGGGGAGGGCTGGTGCGGGGTAATGAAATTAGTATGCAGAGAGTGACAGATGTCCTCCACAATGTCGCCCAGCAAAAGCGATAAAAATCAACCTTCTAAATACATTATCCTTGGGCAAAATGGGCATATGTAAACAAACTGTGAAACGTCAAAACACTGGGGCAATATGGGCCACAACAACTGCGCTTAGGTAATGGTCTATGCTTTTGCGCACGTTTCGTCAAATGTATTTTCATTCTATCTTTTGTTTTGCTGGTCAGGAAAGCCCTAAAAATTCTTCCAAAAATAAGTTATTAAAATTAAAACAGTTTTTACACGTTTAAATCTACAAAATCGAATCTTTTGAAGCTGTGTCTGTTATCATTATTGAGGCGACAAATACAACACCATAGCCTCACCAAGCGCCGTATGTCAAAAGCATCTGCCCATTTTGGCCCAAGTGTGACTGCCCATTTTGCCCCAAGTGGAGCATGTTTGTATTTTTTGTTATATTAGTAAAAATACGCATTCAATCGCCTTACTTTCTTCAGACCAATTGTACAGAAATATCATATCTTCTAAAATATATCATATAAAACTTCAACGCATCCCTGTAACACTGGTTTAAGCTTATTTTCGAAGTGGCAAAAATTACATCAATATGCTGCTAAACCTTATTTTGAATTTTTCTTGATTATTTGTTATGTAAGGGTTATGAAACTTACATGGTGTACATAGAACACACTAATGAATACATTTTGAGCATTGGAAAGTATCTTTGTAGTCAAATAATGTTTAAATACAGGGTGCCCATTTTGCCCCGCTTTCCCCTACACAAATATGCTGAGCCGTCTGCGCAAGGGTGTGTGTGTGCCAAAACTGTCGCCAAATGTGTTTTCTTCCGGAATGTTATGATCGATCGAAGGAAGGTGTTCACGACAGTGGCGGAGTGGGGGAATCGGGGGTGCCCTAGG